>NW_026585609.1:5807668-5836266 GCF_907164565.1 Psammomys obesus
TGTGTGTGTGTGTGTGTGTGTGTGTGTGTGTGTGTGTGTGTGTGTGTGTTTGTGCTCATGAACATTTGCATGTGCATTCACTAGACGAGGACGTTAGGCATCCTTCTCCATAGCCCTCTACCTCATTCCCTTGAGACAGGGTCTTACACTGATCTCAGAGCTAGACTGGCTTTGTTCCTCCTATCTCTGCTCACTACAATGCTGGGGTCACAGGCATCCAGTCCCCCTTTTTACACGTGTGCTGGGGGTTTGAACACAGATCCTCACACTTACTCACGCTTGTTCAGCAAGTGCTGCTCTCTGCAGGCTGAGCCATCACCCCAACCACTTGCCATCTTCTGGCACTCATTGGAACTCATTATCAACTTCAGACTCAATTTCTTTATGGCTTTCATTTTTTTTAATGTGCAGATTGCATTCTCATGAGGACTCTTCTCTCTGGATTAAGAACATTAAAGGCAGGAGTGGTGGTACATGTTTATAATCTATAATCCCAGCATTCAGGAGCCTTAGTCGGAGGTGGAACAACATAAGCTTCAGATCAGCTTAGACTACATAGTCAGGCTAGCTGGGGCTACGTAGTGAGATTCAATTTTTATACCCATCTTCAAAAACAAACTTTTTATGATAATCTTATATAATTATAAAACATTTACAAACGCTAAGTTTGGCATATTGTATTTTTGAGGCTCCTCTTGAATAAGTCTCTAGATGAATAAATAAACCATTCTCTGCACACAGAGCTCCAACTGTGACACCTCTTAGTTCTGCCTCAGAGTATCCAGTGTCCTAGTTCCAACAGCAAAGGTGGGATGAAACCACATAGATGGATGCATATAACACGTACGTTTCTGTATTCCGCCCTCTTTTGCTTAGACCTCAGTTTGATGTTCACCCATTTGCTATAAATGGTGCACTATCCTGTCCTATGAGCAAAGCAGCATTTATCTTGTCTGCTCTCGGTTTCATTTGGATGGTTCATGATTGGAAGTGGCTAGATGCTCTGAGCACAGTCCTCAGCATCCTGGTACCCACAGAGTGGCATAGTTGATGCTACCCAAACTGGTAGTACTACCAGTCTCATGTGCAAAGCGCCGAGGAGTTTCCATTTCAATCATTCTGGATGTACAGACAAAACTTCATTGTTCTGGAGTACGTCTGTTTTTCAAATGCTTATAAGACGTGTGAACATTCTTATGAAATTCTCATCTGTTGCTTTTATTCATTTTTTTTATTCATTGTTGCTCCATTCCTTGTGATTGTTATTGATTTTAGCAGACTTTTTATGCAATCTGGAGTTATGAAAGATACAGAAATACATTGTACATATGTTCTCTTGCTCTCTAGTTTCCTTCTCTTTCCATTAGTTTTTTTTTTCCTGGGTGTTTTTGTTTGTTTTGTTTTTATGAGACAGGGTCCTCTCGTGTACCCTGGGCTAGACTAGAAGTATGTGGACCAGGCTGACCTTACCTTGTAATATCCTCTAGCCTCTGTCTCCAAAGGGCTCAGAGTGTACCCCCAAAGCCATATTTTTGATGAACAGAAGTAATTAATTTTTAGATTTCAATTTGTCATTTCTTTCCTTTGTGTTGAGGTATTTCATTTTCCACCTGTTCAATTGTTCTCAGTGTTCTCGGGTGATGAGGGTGTTTATCCGTGGCAAGTACTGTTATCTGCTGTTATTTGCCTTTCTAAATATGAATGGCAAGAATGTTTTTCATTCTTGCCTTTCGTGTTTAGACCTATAATCCACTGGAACTGCTCTCTGTTTGGTGTATGGGGTAAGTTACAGTGAAATGCATTTTTCCCATTTAGATTTCTAATTAACTCAGCACCACTTAGCACATTATCTTCACCAGGTGTCTCAGTCACTTTTCTGTTGTTGTGATAAAACACCATGACCAAAAGCAATTTATGTAAGAAAGAGCTTGTTTGGGCTTACAGTTCCAGAAGAGTCCATAATGGCTGGGGAGGCGTGGAAGCAGGCAGTGGAACCGGGAAGCCGAGAGACCGCATCTCCAGCCACACCCGGAAAGCAGAGAGAGTGAACTGAGAGTGAGGTGGGGCTGTGAACTCTCAAAACCTGCCCTGAATGACATGCAGTCTCCAAAAAGGCTGTAAACATTGCCACAAACTGGGTACTCAAGTATGTGGGCCTAGAGGGGACATTTCTCATTCAAATCACCACAGTCAGCATGGTGTCCCATGCCGTAATCTCAGCCCTCGGGAAGTGAAAGATAGAGGGGTCAGGAGTTCAAGGTATCCTTAGCTACGTAGTTAGTTTGAAGCCAATCTGGATGCTACGTGAGACCCAGTTTCAAACTAACAATAATAAAAAAACAGATGAAGACAAAACTCTGCCCTGTCACTTTTGCAAGTCAAGTGACAGCGTGAGTATGCCCTGCTTCTAAACTGTTGTGGATGATTACTGGTGTATCCTCGTGTCAGCATCACAGGGGCCTTAACACCGCTACTTTTTAGTGAGGGGCGACATGTCAGCGCTCGGGTTCCATCTTCCAGAGTGTTTTGTCTGTTCTTCGTCAACTTTTACGGTCACATAGGTTTTAGATCTGGCTTGCCAGCTGGAACACACATGTGTACACACAACCCTGCCAGAACTGTGCTTGGAATTTGGTTGGACCTGTAGACTCCTTCGGGAGTTTGCACGTGGATAGTAACTCAGTCCGTGAACATGGTGTTAGCTTCGTTTCTTAACTTCTCCTGATTTTGCTTCAATGTTGTTTTGTGGCATGTAACAGCGGAATTGCACAAGCTGGTGAGATTTTTTCATAAATATTTTAGGGTTTTTGATGTTTGTAAAAATTTAAATGGTAAAACCTTCCAAAGCTACTAAGATGAGTCATCGGCTGAGGGTCCTTGCCACCCAAACGTGGAGTTCTGAGCTCATCTTCCAGAATCCATGTAAAGATGGAAGGAGAGAAGTTACTTCACAAATCTGTCCTCTGACCTTCACAGGTATGCTGTGGTATGTGTGCATGCACGTGTGTGTGTGTGTGTGTGTGTGTGTGTGCACACACGTCTTGCACACATGTGCAAAGATAATGATAATAGTTCATTAATTTAATTTTCATTAAAAAATTGTGCATTTTGATAAGGATAAGCGCCATTGATTTATAGCATGATACAGGGACTATAGTTAACAAAAAAAATCACTACATTTTTTAAAGAACTGAAAGAGAGGAGTACATGGGCTTCAAAGAACACACAAAATGATAAATATTCAATGAGAAGGAAATATTAATTAGGTTTATTTGGAATACACATGCACTAAATCATCACACTGTACTCCACAAACATGAATAATGACTGCCAATTAAAATACCTTTTTTTAAGTTTAAAAAATTGGAGTAAAGCTGGAGATGGTTGTGTATGGCTGTAATCCTAGGACTCTGGGAGGCAGAGCTAGGCAGATCTCTGTGAGCTCAGGGCTAGCCTGGTCTACAAAGGAAGTCCAGTAGAGCCAAGGATACACAGAGAAACTCTGTCTTTGATCACTTGCCCCTGGTGATGCAGCCTTGCCAGGCCACAGAGGAAGAGGAGCCAGGCAGTCCTGATAAGACTTGATAAGCTATGGGCAGATGGCAGGGGAGGAGAATTCCCCTTTCAGTGGGCTAAAGGAAGGTGATGGGGGAAGAATGAGGGAGGGTGGGACTGGAGGAGTTGAGGGAGGGGCTACAATGTGGATATTCAATGAATAAATTGTTTATAAAAGAAAGGATGAAAACAAAACAAAAAAAACACAAAATATTGGAGGGAACAATGTAATTATATTATCATCCAAAAAATAAATAATAATAAAAATAATCATAGCTAAATTATATTAACTATAAATAAGCTAACAGCATACATGAAATGCAGAGATTATCCAACAGAAGAGCAAAGCAAAACCCAATTTGCATTCTGTAAAAGATGTACTTTAAAGTAAAGATATAAATTAAAATTAAAAGGATGCAGAAAGGTATAACAAGATAGTAGAGGATATTGTATAAAATAAAGACCATAAAATATTTAAAATGTCTTAAAGTTTTCTGTTAAAAATAACTGAAAACACATAAATGTAAGTTAATTTTATATTGACCATGAAACCGGTGTTCTTGCTAGTTTTATTTATTAATTCAAATAGATAATCTGTAAAGTTTCTCTTCAATTACCTACAGATTATATAAACAGTGTAAAGACTTCTTACATAAAGTGTTATAGCATATGTAATTGATAATAGTTACAGTTTTTTATTTTCAATTCTTATACTTACCTTTTTTTGTCTTATTGGTTTGACCGGAATTTGCAATACAACAGTAGTGATGGTTTAGTTGCTAGTGTCAGAAAAAAATAATTTTGGCAGAGTTTTCAGCTATATAAATTAATTCTCTTCTTCCTAGGTTCGGAAATCTGGATTTTAAAGACTTTTTTTATTTTCCTTTATTTGCATTAATGTTTTCCCTGTGTGGGTATATGTGCACATATGTGCAGAGGTCAGAAGAGAGCAGATGATTTCCCCGGACTAGAAGGTTTTGAGCCATCATTAGAGTACAAGGAGCTGAAACCAGGTCTTCTGCAAGAGCAAAAAATATTCTTATCTGCTGAGCCATCTTCCCATCCTCAAACCATTTGGGTTTTTGTTAAGCATTGGCATCAGAAGGTGGTGGAAAGGAGTTTGTCTCAGCAGAACTAGAGGGAGAGAAGAGTGGAAGTACCATTCTGTCTGCCTCCCTTTCATGTAGCTCTCACTTCTGTGCATATTTGTTGAGATATGCAGTACTAGAAGTGAAGATGGTCATCATCAGGAAGGATAAAGCATCTATCTAGTAAGATCCTACAATCCCCACAAGTGGAGAGTGTTAGGTGACTCAACAGAATCACCAAGTCTAACGCAGCATGTTATCTAATCTCCTACTTACAAAATGCGTAAATAAAACAGCGCGATGGATGGCTTCTTTCGTGCTATCCCACAAGCTCTTTCATAGCCCCTACTCACTTGTTCCTGAGGTTCACATCCTACAGGGCTGCTAGCCTTTCTTTTCTTTACCAATTTAAAGATGATTCTCATACTTCATTAGAACCTTCAGCCCTTCTGTGGGCACTTATTCCACTTACAGAGCCTTGAGTGTGACATACAGAACTCAAGGGCACTTGGCAATACCCAAGGGACTGAGCTATGACCTAGTTTCCAGTGAGGCCTGTTAGGATACTCCTCCAAACAGAGGGAATGCTAAAGACTTGGTCTTCTGCAAGAAGGAACATTGGATGCCAACAAACCAACACTGTCTTCCTGCACTTTTGTTATCGCTCCCTTAGATACATCAGAAGATGTATTTGATCCTTGCAGCCTTGGCTGCAACAGAAGCTTCTTCAGTAAAGGCAGTGACTTGTAACTGGCCAACGTGCTGAGGATAAGGATGGGTGAGTGTTGGGTCATAAGTGGGATATCCATATCAACCTCTCTCCCCCAAGAGGGTAAGTGTACCACAAAGAAATGCTCATAGGAAAGTTTCCTATCCCTGAATCCTGATTGGCAGAAAATGGAACTGTAATTGGGCACAGATGTTTGTGGCTTTTGTGATTCTTGTGTTTAAAAGCTCTATAGCATTCTGGCTCAGGGTGGCAGTTCAGCTCCCAAGTCAGTTCTGTGTCCCTGATAGATCAGTAGCAACTTGATTACAACGAACCTTTTTTTCTGCATTGACTTGGTGTTTACACTGTGTTGGATCCAGGCAGACCCCATAACGGTGACTTGAAGGATGTATGTTGTCCCTGCCCTTCCTATTCCTTTCTCTGCTTCTGGCCTTTAAGAAGTAAACATCTATTCCTTTTTGCCCTTTCTGTCATAATTCTCTTCCTTACCACCTGCCTCCAGCAAGAGAACTAAGGACCCATGGGCTGAGTCCTCTGAGACCATGAGCCAAACTAAATCTTCTGCCTTTCCAATGGTGTATCTCAGGTATTTGTCACAATGGAGACCTAATATAACATCTACCCCCTCTCACATCCCTCCAGTATGTGTATGCGCCTTCCCCTGTTCTTTGTTTCTAAGGTGAGATGCTCTGACCCTGCTTCTCCTCATCTCCCTAGTTCCTTGCTGTGCTTTTCCTAGGGGTGTGTCTACTTTTAGAAGCATTGTCTGACTACATTGTACTTGGGCTCAGACTCTGGATTTTAGGAAGAGCCAAGTCCTGAGAGACAGGTTCTGTCTCATGGTACTATGAGGCATGAGCTCCAGGCTCCCCCTGGAGCTACAATTAGCCTGTACCCTCCCTCTGGCAGGAAGCATGCTGCACCCGGTGCCATCTGAATCCCTATGTTCCTAACTGTGAGAATATTTCCTCTGAAAATTAAGAATTAAATGAGAATGACAGGCCGCAAGTGACCCTGTTTTGTTTTGTTTTGTTTTTTGTTTGTTTTTGTTTTTGTTTTTTCTGAGCTTCCCTCTCACCTCCCCTAGCCTTGTCTGTGGCTGACTGCAACTTCTCAGACCACGATGAAGGAGAAGGAGGCAGCCATCAGGAGTTGCTCTGAAGGGTCGTGGTGGGGGTTGCTTGAATGGAGATGAGGAGGAGGAGGAGCCGGGAGCCGGGAGTCACTCTGGGCAGTGCTCCCCAGCTGAGCCCCTCCTCACTCCTCCCTATGCACCCCTCACACCACCATCAGACTGGAACATCAGCGGAACAGAATTAATTTTTATTGAGAGAGCGTTTCTGTCTGCAGACATTGTGTTCTGCTTTTGCTATGACGATAGAGTCTCCAGTACAATTTTGGATTTAATTATAGTTCTATTTCGAGGGAATGAAGAAGAAAAGGGAAAAAAAAATCCACCCTATGTCAGAGGCACAGATAATTGGTGATGCCAGGTGGAAGTGAGACATGGGTTCTGGGGCTGGGAACAGTTGCTTCCGGCTGATTCAGATCTCATGAGCCATTCAGCTGGCTTTGGTTGGGTTCACGAATCCCTGAACCAACCCCCCATTTCCAGATTCAGCTTCAAGCTAGGATATTGAATGAAGGACAAAGATGAGAGATGGGAATCTAAAATCATGTGAGCACACCAGACTCTTGCTCTCCCTCATCTTAATTCTTCTCACCCCCTCGTATTCCAGGACATTAAGCCAGGCCAGGAGTTTCCAAATAGAAGTGATCAGTGGACCCCGTAGTCCTTGGCAGGGCCCAGAATCTGCCCATCATGGGCTTTGGGATTGTCAGAAATCTTTTGCTCCTGAGAGCTCTGAAGCTACTGACTGATGACCTCCAGGAAATATGAGGCTTCAACAGGGCCAGGATGCATCGTAAAATGTATTTGAGCAGCTGACACAGGAGCATGTCATCACACAAAGAGATGAAATGTTCCCACAAACACTCAAGCCAGACCTTCTTCCCAGAGCTCTGCTGTAGCAGAGAAAACAGTAGGTTCTTCCAGGCTGAACCTTGAAGCAGTGTTTGACAGTAAGGACTTGTGATTCTAGCTACTTGGAAGGCTGTGGCAGGACAATAACAAGTCCAAGTCCCAAATGGACTACACAGTGAGTTCATGGCCAGCCTTGGCAATTCAGTGAAATTTCATCTCAAAATGAAAATGAGAACATGGGCTGTGGATGTAGCTCAGTGGTAGAGCACTTGCCTAACATGCATAGGGCCTTAGGTTCAACCCAGGGTACTGGACAGCAAAACCATCATAGGTTTGGCTTTAAAAGGAGGATGATGTTGGGGTTGGGGAGGTGCTCACGTGATACGATCTGGTGGAAAACCCAGATTAGCTATCAGATCAGCTGGTAGTTTCTGATTGGTTAGGTGTATGTCTTATTTTGTTGTTTACTCAGATGGCTCATTTGGGAATTCAAAATAAAACAGTCATCTATGTTCAACAATGTCACAGCTTCCTTTCTTTTACGGAAAATAGATCCTTTTCTCATGCAATATGTCCCGATTATAGTTTCCCCTACCCCTACTCCTCCCAACTTCCTACCTCCCCCACCTCCAGATCCACTCTCTCGTTTTCTGTCACTCATTAGAAAAGAATGGGTGTCTAAGATATCACAACCAAATACAACAAAATAAAATATAATAAGATGAAGCAAAAACTATCATAGCAAAGATGGACACTGTACCTCAAAAGGAAGAAGAATCCCAAGAGGAGGCACAAGAGTCAGAGACCCACTCATTTTCACCATAGCTATAATATCTATGCAGAGGACCTGGTACAGACCCTCGTAGACCCCATGCTTGTTGCTTCCATGTCTGTGAGTTTATATACATCTTGCTTAGTTAATTCAGAGGGTCGTGTTCTCTATCTCCTCTGTCTTTTACAATCTTTTAGTCTCCCCTTCTGTGAGATTTCCTGAGCTCAGGGATTCCTGAGGGGAGGAATTTGTCGGAGACCTCCCATTTAGACTCTTTCTCCATATAACGGCTGTTTGTGGATCTCTGCATCCGTTCCCAACTGCTGCTGAAGGAAGCCTTTCTGATGATAACTAGATAAGGTACTGACCCATGAGTAGAGCAAAATATCATTAAGAATAATGTCGTCTATCCTTTTTTTTTTTTTTAGACCAGTCATGTTTGGTTTTACCCTAGGTTTCTGAGCTATCCTGTCTCTGGTTCTTGGCTACCCTGGCAGTGACAGACATGGGTGTGTCGCAGTTTTCTTAGCAGAAGGAGCCTGGGGAGGTATGTAAGAACAACTGTCTCCATGAGAGCAGTGGAGACAGACTGCCACTTCTGGGAAACCCGGCTGCCTCTTGCCCCTGTCAGGGGTTCTGTGTTCATAGACTCTACCAACCAAGGATCATTCCAGGATTAGGCTCTATAGTGTGAAGATCCTTCACTTTTATGTCGTGTGTGCGGCTAAAACAATTTGTGTTTGAATGGTGCCTCATAAGGACACTAACTTCAATGGCTCATGCCTAGAAAAATTCAGGCTCTTCATAGTACAAAAAAACACATTTATCCCATGGGCATTTCAAAAGTAAAACCGTTTTACAGCTTTAAGTGTTAGCTATAAAACTCAACATCAATGAGCCAATCCAGAGTCCAGTGACACAGAGATTTATGAAGGAGAAACAACTTTCCTTTTCCTCATGCCCAGGCTTCCGTGCTTTCATCCCCATGTCTCTGTGTTTCCCAGCATGTGCGGCTCAGCCAGAGAGCAGGATCCTTGGGCATCTAACCCTGGGCTACAATATCTAAGATTCAGAAAATGGACCTCTGGCCTCTAAAGATAGCCCTCCCCGTTGTACTCTTCTTCCACCGTATAGAACCAGATTTTCTCCTGGACAATGTGTCGTATTCTTGACTTTCAGCTTGAGCCAACAAATCAAAGCACCCAGGGCAATTAAACATCATCACAGGATGTGGCTAGAAGGCAAGTGGATGACTATTCCATCAGAGGAGGAAGTAGAAAGCTGAAATTGTAGCAGACAGCCCATCCTGCAGCAAGGTGGGGAGACTGCCCCGAACTCCAGGCTACCGCTGACGAGGAAGCAACCAGCTCCATGAGAAACGCGTGGTTGTAGTCCGGTCCTTTATCTCAGGTAGGTTTGACAATTTTTCCCTTTGCTTTCACTGCTCCTGGAGCACTTGATCACACTGAATGGGGTTTTGTTACTATTGTTAGTAGCGGTGGTAGTCTTTGTGTGGGGTATTCGTTTGTTAGTTCGGTTGATTTGAGACAGACTCTTACTTTGTAGCCCAGGCTGGCCTCAAAGTTGGACTCTTCCTCTGTCTATCTACTAAGCACCAGGATGACAGACACGTTCCATTACCCTGATATTCGACAGTGTGAACTTGTTTCTATGATATTTCTTCTCCATTACAGCATTAAGTTGCTCTGAAGCAAGAAACGGCCCATGTTCGCTTGCTCTGAACACAAAGAGCAGCTACTCGATGCTTCCTTTGAGGGTATGGGTTTAGGATTTGAGCATGCCTTTGACTGATCATCTCAGCAAGCTTTGGGGCTTAGAGCAAACAGTATAACTCTCGGCCTCATCTGCAGAAATGAGCATAATAAAACAAACCTCATGCGGTTGCAAAGATTTCATGGGAAAATGAAGACACATCGGGCAGCCCCAGGTACGCAGTAGCTGTTTGGAATATACTAACAGGAAACCCACAGTGAAGGTGAGTGATGAAACAGGAGTTCTGAACGTCTCTGATTGCACCTGCAGCTGGTTATAGACCCCCAAAGGACACCTCTCTCCTCACACTTGAGAGAGTATAGGGATGGGGGAATTAGATGCTAGCTGGAATCAGAAATGAAGTAGAGGGATGTTTCAACCCTGTCTTGTATAAACCACTTTTCCACATCCTTTTCTCTTCCCTCAGTGACAGCTTGAGTTGAAAGTGGCATTCTCAGTTGACAAATTTACTTTGGCTTGAAAGCTAGGTCTCAAACTTGAGTCATCATCATTAGTAGTAGTTGCGGTGGTGGTGGTGGTAGTGGTGGCGGTAATTGAACCTAGGGTTCTGCCTAAGTTTGTAATGTACCCCCATGTCTGTTTTCTAGTTCTCCCAGGACTGAGGTGGACTGTACCTCAGATTCAGGATGCAGTATGGAAGAGATTTCGTCACTGACTAGTTTGTGGAAGAGCACATGGCCTTGATCTACAAGATTTGTGCTAAAGCTCTGAGTGTGACTTCCAGGGCAATAGTGGTCTTTCTACACTGGACGATGGTTCCCCCAGGCAGAGCAAACAGCCTGTGCAAAGGCCCAGATGCCCTGGAGAACTTAAAGTGAGGGTGGGGGAAGGGGCAGACTTGGTGGGGACAGGTACGCTTAGCTACCACCCAGTAGGTGATGAAGAACAGCAAGGGCAGTTAAGGCAGCCTTGTAGGACATGGAGGAAATCTCCCAGGTATCCTTGGAGAAGAGGTACACCGGCCTCTGTCGCTCTACTCAGCGCCACCTGCTGGTCGGAGTGCTCTCTGCGGATGCAGATGCAGCAAAACTTCAGGTCTTCCAGCCCCTCCCCCAGGGGGCCAGGGTGCAGGTAGGTCGGGGGAAAATCGTCAATCTCCTTGTTGATGGCGGCTCTGGACGCCAGGAAGAGGAAAGAGGCTCCTTTTTATGGAAGGGATGGATTCTTCCTTGACAACAGCTCTTAGAGTCTTGCTTAGTAACAGAAGAGCCCCCGCCTTTCCAAGCTCTCGGCAGCAGCTCCCACGCAGGCCCCACCAGCTCTCAGCCTGCCAAAGGCACCCCACTCCCAGGCAGCCTAAAGGCCTCCCAGGGGAAGAGGCATCTGTGCACCCTTTGCCGCGCATGTGTGTGGGCATGTCAGGAACGGCCCCCACTCTGCCAACGGAAAGCAACACATTTCAGGGCTGCAGAAGACTGTGCTGAGCCCAGTCCCATGAAAGGCGGAAGGAAGCTTGACGACAACAGCAACACATATAACAAAAAGAGTAGCAACAACAGAAAAATCTGCATTTTCACTGTATCTTGTACCTAGTTGTTGAACTGACCTGATCACTGAGCCTTGGCCCTCTAAAACGGAGAGAGAGGGGGGATACCTACTTTTCGGGGTCGTTTGGAGAATTATAAAGCAAATGTTTGCAATGCGCCTCCTGGAGAATTTTGTGAGCCCCGTATGCTAATTCTCCTCACACAGCTGAGGCTTCCCAAGAGCACTGCCCATCTGCACTCCCACAAGCGGTTACTCGGCTTTCTTCATTAGAACTAGTGAAACCTACTAAGCACTGTCAAAAGATTTATAGGAGATTAAAGTATGTGATTTTAAATATATATGATAACCCTGTCCTGGGATTCTTTGCCAAGGAGGCTGAGTGGACTGTCATGCTTAGAGCCTGGATTTTCACATACCTGCTTAACCTTGATTTTTAGGGCTGGTGAGACCCTATAAAGGAAGAGAAGAACACACTGCTCAGCATAACCCGAAGTCAAACATTCTTGATATTTAGCACTTCGGCAGTTTACAAAAGTGGTGTGCCGGCATGCGTGTGTGGATACATGAGGAGTGCAGGAAGCTCCAGTCTCCGCGGCGTGAGCATCACGTCACATCCTTCCTCGGGACACAGAAGGAAGACAGCTGAATGCCAGTTCCCGGACTGCACACGCTCTTCTTTGGGATGGCAAGTGTGACCTGCTCTTCAGTCTCGGACGTGTCATTGGAGCAAATAAAAAAGTAGCCATAAGTGTTCTGAGAAAATAGCTAACACAGGTGCAGGGGAAGTGAGCACAATCCAAACTGCATGATGAATGGAAGACAGAGGGTGGGCCTAGGAGATGGGGAAGGTCTTCCAGGCTGCGGAAGGTGGCAAACCATCCAGCTGTCCCCCACCAGGGCCTCTAGAGACGGGAACAGAGCAGAAGGGTACTTCCTGTCCACTCCAGAGACCCAAAGCTCCCTAGGCCTTACCGACAGACCCTTACACTTGGCTCTGTATTCCTCCTTGTTACAAACAGTCTCAATTAGACTCTGTAGAACTTGACTTCCTGGGTATGGGCAGCCTTGGTCCCCATCAACATCCCGCACATGAAAGTCCACTAAGAAGGGATGTCTTTGCAAGATACACTGGTACAATAGTGCCATGCATTATGGGAGCAACAAACCAGTAACTTATCAGATTCAAGTCCCCCTCCATGAGACATAACATGCCCAGCTCTGCTTGAGGGGCTAAGAACCTGGACCAGATAGGCTATGGCCCTAAAAGAAAACCAAACACTATTGTCTGCTAAAAGAACACAGCAGTAAAATGACTCCTAAAGACTTCCTGCTGTACTCATAGATTGGTGCCTTGCTCAGCCATCACCAGAGAAGCTTCCTTCTGCAGCAGACGGAAACACACACAGAGACCCACAACTGAACCATGTGCAGAGAATGAAAGACCTTGGGACACTGATTCCTTAACAAGATGTTTCCATCAGTTCCTTTCCCCCGGGGGCTCAGGAAACTAGGAAAAAGAGGAAGCAGAAAGATTTTAAGAGCTGATGGGAATTAAAGACACCAAAGAAATGAGGTTTTTCTACCCATAACAGGACTGAGGCATCTACGAGCTCACAGCAACTGTTGCAGCGTGCACAAGGCCTGCACAAGTCTAAGCCAGATGGGATCTCAGAGCTGGGAGGAGAAGTAGGCACAAGAAGTAGCCTAGAAGCTATCTCTAATCGACAACTGCTCACAAAGGGTAAACCATGCTTAAATGGCAGGCCCAGCATGAAAGGAACTTGGTGACTCAATGGCATTTTTAGATGGTTTGTTTGTTTGTAGCTCATAATGCTTTGCCTGCCCCCCCCATTCTTTTACTCTTTTCTTTATTTTTTTTATAAGATTCCTGTTTGCTTTCTAATGAGAGAAAGGACGTCAATTTGGTTAGATTGGGAGGCAGGAAGGAGCTGTGAGGAGTTGAGGGAGATAAAATCAGAATCAGAATATCTTGTATTTAAAAAATCTTTTCAATAAAAAAAAAGAAGGAAGGCACCTACTTGTTTGATATTCACAACCAGAGCTCTTGGATTGACAGCTTTTCTCACCCACTAAGGCATTATCACAATAATGATGGTGGTTATGATAATAATAATAAACTATGGAAGGCCTATCATGCCCACATTTGTTAAGCACTTTGCCTACATTACCTCATCCACTCTCTCTTAATAGTCATATGAAGGAAATTCTATTCTTATTTCCATTTTAAGCCGAGCAGGCGGCAATCCCAGGAGGTGAAGGCAGGACAAGCTAGAGCTCAGACCCATCCTCAGCTATGTAGTGACTTCGAGGCCAGCCTGGGTTACATCAGATCCTGTCAAATGACCCAAGTAAGAAAACCATCTCCATTCTACAGGTGAAGAAGCGGAAGCATTAAGACTGTGAGACCTGTGTGGGTCACGGTCACAAAGGTAGAGGCAGGTCTGACTGAAAGCACTGTGCCTTACTAAGTGGCTGAGAAGAGAAGATGGAACTTCCTGTACCTGGAGACCATCTGGAGATCATGTGGGGAGGAGCTGGTGTGATGGACACATGAAGTCAGAGGGGAAAACGAAATGAATCTCCATGGCTTCAAATGTGAGTGATGCCAGTTGGAACTGGAAACAGGAACAATAGTTTAGTGTGCACTCTGGCTGAGAAGTGAGTGGACTAGCCTGAAGAAGAGGACCCTTCTGTCCTTCTGTTACCAGTTCCCCCAGGTAGCCTCAGGTGGGACAATCCTGTTGACCTCAGTCTCCTCTTTGTAATATTGGGGACCTAGAAAGGATGTTAGCTCTCCCAACCCAGCTGAAAGATGATAGGTTTGGGGGTCGCTGTGGAGACACACTTTCCTAGAGTCAGAGCTGCAGAGCTCTCTTTTCCTCTTCCTTAGACTTTCCTTCTAAGCCCAAGAGTAGGCAGCTGTCACTCTTCATAGAACCTGGTGGACATGAGAGGATGAGGAGAGAAAAGAACAAAATCTAGAAGCCCCCCCACCTTTTCCCTTTAACTTTTTCTTCTGGCAGCCAAATAACACATCTTGTCTCAGAGAAGCTTCATGGCATATAATTTAGGGCCTATAAATAGATGACTGTTACTAAAACACACACACACACACACACACACACACACACACACACTTCTCTCTATTCAGACATCAGCAAAAATATTGCAGATCAAGAAGATTGGCTGTATAAAATGTAAGGAATCTTCTTTTCCCATCAGATGGAGGGCTGTGTCTGTCCTTCTGCCTCTTGCTTTCAATTTCTCTTCTAGGTTTTATTTCTCTCCTCACCCCAACACAATATTCTTACTGCAACCTCTCTGTAATGCTCATGTCTCCCTTCTAAAGCCTTTATTAGTGAGCAGCACTCTTCACCCTCCCAAAGGCAGGGTCAATTTTTATTAGCCTTCCCTAGAACTCTGAAGAACACACAAGCAAGAGATATCACCACATGGACAAAAAGATTGAGAAGATAAGGGTTGCAAAGAAGCTATACCAAGAAAGTCAAGGGAAAGGACAAGAGCTCCACAAGGAGACCAACAGAGGCAAAAAAAATTCTGGGCCCAGGGGGTCCTACAGAGACTGATACTCCAACCAAGGACTGCATGGAGAGGACCTAGAACCCCTGCTGAAATGTAGCCCATAGACAGCTCAGTCTCTAAGTGGGTTCCCTACTAAGGGGAGCAGGGGCTGTCTCTGACATGAACTCAGTGGCTGGCTCTTTGATCACCTCCTTCTGGAGGGTACAGCCTTACCAGACCACAGAGAAAGGTGATCCAGCCAACCTTGTTGAGACCTGATAGGCTAGGGTCAGATGGAAGGGGAGGAGGACCTCCTCTATCAGTGGACTACTACGGAAGGAGCATAGGGATAGGGGAAAAGAGGGAGAGAGGGTGGAATTGGGAGGAGACAAGGGAGGGGGCTATAATGGGATACAAAGTGAATAAACTGTAATATTAATAAAGTAATTAAAAAAAGGAAGTCAGTGACTCATGCCAGTGTTCCCAGAGCTTGGGAGGGCTGAAGCATGAGGACTTCTGTGAGTTTAAGGCTAGCCTGCGCTACAATGTGAACTTCAGGTCAGCCAGAACTCTATAGTGAGTCTGGGTCAACCTGGCCTTCTCAGCGGTACCACACTCCAGAAAAGAAAAAGAAGACTGATAATAAAATGCTTGTGTCCGATACTATTTATTCTAGCAGAATTATAAAGAGGATTGGACCTGCTGTGATAGTGTGAGTTTGATAGATTAATTGACCATTAAGTTCTATAACATAATATTGACCCCACAGACTCTTCAATGTATCATTTCAACTGAACCTCAAATCAATGAAGATGAGGTCAGAGGGTGGGCATAGAGACTGACAGCATCTATCCTCTTCCCTGAGCTACATAGCCACTGAGTGGCTAATTCAAGAACGTCGTCCCTGGGGGCCGTCCACGTGTATCCAATCACCACCTTCCTATTTATCGCCATGACTGCCGGTGGTACACACTTACTCGTGTTTACTTGTCCAGTCTTCTGCAACTTTTTATTGTATCTCCAGAGCTAGGAAGATGTCACCCATGTGGGACAGACAAATAAGCATGCCCTTAATGGACCTCTCCCCATCTCCCCCGAAGCTAAGGAGTGATCCAAATGGAAATTTGGCTTGAGATGTTCTGCCTTATATCCTGCCGTCTTGTCTGCCTATGGGTGACCCCTGGCAGCAGCATATTGCCATCTACAACATGGCTCCAAACCTCTAATCAACCTTCTCCTGGAATTCTAGCTCAGCTCAGCTCTGTCATACCACATTCCTAGAGCGAGCTGATTCCCTGACTTAGAATCATTACTAATACCTTGTAGTCAAAGCTTCTTCCACAGAGCTGGATTGTTTAGTCTCCTTATCTAGTGACTGAAGGAGGGGAGCTTCGCCTCCCTGCACACCCGCTGTTCACAGAGCAGCATGGGAGCTTACCCTTTCGTCTGTATCTTATCAGCGAGGAAATAGAGACTCCAGAAGCTTAATGCATTAGAACGAAATAACAGGGTAGTGTGTGTCGCTTTAAGGAATGATGGCACAGATAACAAATAATTGGAGTGGAATTCAAGGCCATGTCTTTCCGACTCTAAAAATCAAGCTTTCTGAGGTGGATTATCCTGTTCCAATTCTTGTTCCATTGATGTCCCTTCTAATTTGGAGACAACATGAAAGACTTTTGAAAACATCAATGAATTTAAAAATAAAATAAAAATCAGCTTTCAGTCTCCAAGCATTTGTTACCAGCCTAGTAATTCTTTAAAATAGTTTTAATCTTTTTTTGTCAGAGCTCCTAAGGAACAGTATGTACAGGGCTTAGCACCAGCATAGTTTTATTTATGAATTAGGGGAACTTGTTATTAGTTCCATTTTTCAGCCTGAGGCATCAAGCTATTTCCTCTGTGGCCCACACTTACCATGTGAGTAAGGGCTGGCTCTGGAGACAGGCAGCCTGCCTTGGCTGGGCACTCATGCCTGGTCATATTACTAGCCCAATCATAAACTATGAAACTCCTCAGTACTTTTATTTGACTTAAAAATATATATTAGTTTTCTTGCTACCACCATGAGACTCAAGAATTGCAATAAAGCCTCTCAGAGGCTCAGTCAGAGGTGTATGGCATTCTGGAGGTAGCTCTCTGGCCTTCACGCTCAGGCTCACACACATGCACACACACACACAAACACATGTGTACCCATACAGCCGTGAACATACATACCCGCATAAACATACTAAGATGCATTTTTAAAAACCAGAAATGAGAAAATGCTACCTACAATCAACCTCTGTTGCAGAGATGAAGCAGCTAGCAGTCAAAATTAGAAAGAAAGAACTCTCAATTATTCAAACGAAATAGAGGAAAAAATATATATTCTGGGTATCTGCCAACTGGGGTAACTTCCCTTGTCAAGCATGTATTAGTGGCACAAGGTTTGACATGAGAAGCCAAGGAGATAACAGACACTGTGTCTACCCACTGCTTCTAACGCCCTGAGGGAGAAGACCCAAGGCTGACTCAGAGCAGAAGCTGTATCTGGGCGGCATACGGAATCATGGCACTGAAAACGCAGGCCTGAGTGAGACAGGAATTTCACTGCTCCCCCTGCCACAAAGCCTGCCTGGAGCCTGACACCTGGGCCACCGCTAGTCTCAAGTAGTCCCCTTCTGAACTACTGTAGCCACAGTTTTCCAGTAGAGATAGTTATGACCACCATCAGGCAACAGGGAAGACCGTGGTTTGGTGGCTGGGCGTCCAGCATCTTTTATCTAAGCTTTTCCAGCTTAGATGTTTTTGTGGCCTGCATTCTTTCTTTCTCGTTCAGATTTTGTTGGGCGCCAATGACCAACAGAAAGTCAAAGTTACAAGCCTAAGCCATCTCTGGGGTTTTGCATTTTAATGCAGGAAATTATGTTTTGCTAAAAATAACATTTTAATCAAATGGCCTCTAGAACCACATGTCAGAGCAGCTGTAGCAGAAGAAAAGAAAAGGGACGGGGAAATCTTGAAGTCAAAGTCAGGGGGAGCCTCCCAGATTCCAGTCTCTGAAGCTGCAAGGAACCATATCCCTGACAAGATGGCCAGGCCTGAAGAGAGCTTTGGCTGGCCCACAGTTTGAGAACGGCAGTTGCTTTCCTGGGGACTGTCCTTGTCCATACCCAGATTTCACATGGCAGTGAAATTATGTGTGTAAAATTAGCCACCAAGGTGCAGCACCAATTAGCAATTTTCAAAACCATTCCTGTTTCTGTCTCATGCCAGTGTACCTACTTTTCTGTTGGTGTTTATTTGTTCTCTCTGCCTATACGAGTAGAATTCAATAAATAATAACCACCGGACCCCCCCCCCGCCCAAAAAAAAAAAAAACCAAGCAATTGTGAATATAAGTGTGTGTATATATGTATATATACACAACTAATTTAAAAAACATTCCTTTGAAGTGTTGTGAGGCTCTGAAATATTTAAGTAAACAGACTATTAAGTTGGGAAGCTAAGTGTCAAACAACAAAGAAACAATGTTTTCTTACCTTACTATTTAGTAGACAGAATAAAGAGCTATCTTGCAAAAGACCCAAAAACAATACTAAATAATTAAATTCTAATAATCTCTCTGCCTGACAATAGACCTTCCAAACAGGTCACACGAACAGGTGAAGCTGTAACAGCCAATTCCTTTATTTGAGACAAGCTTTTCCAACTTAAATCTTCCACAGCCATTCAAATCATTTCATCCCCTAATCACCTAGGCAGAGACGACAGGGGACCCTCCTCATGTCACAGCTGAGAAAAGATAGGTTGTCATGGAAACAAAACAAACATACATCCAAGTGTTTTAAACTCCCATTAGTTTATCCAATAGGCCTTTGTTTCCATTCAACATTTGCTTCCACTTCCGGAGAAGCCGGAAGTCTCCTGGGGACCTTTCCCTTTGGATTACTCCTACAAGATTGTTTTTGCCATTGCTATATTGGCAACAACTTTACCAAAAAGAGTCCTCCTGAAAACTGTCAACCCAAAATGTCAAGATAATTCTACCAAAGGAGAATTCCACACCGTTAGAGCTAAATCGCTTTATTCCAGTCCTCATAGCAGCGCTACAGAAAGCACAAATTCTGCCTCCCCTTTCACTCTCTAAGCTGCTGCAGACCACAGGTGAGCATTCCACCACAGAGAGGTTCCGCTAACGGCATGTCTGACATGGTGCCTATCCTGGATAAAACTGCCAAGGGAAACCATCTCCTACAAAGAAACGTGACAACCTTTGATGGGGGAGAAGAAAGTTCAGAGATGACAAAATGCTACGTCAATGCAAAGTGACCTCCGCATTTTGTGGATTCAACAGAAATATCTCTTCCAGTTTGTCTCTGAGGCGGGGTCTCATGTATCGCAGGCTGGCCTCAAACTTGAAATTCAGCCAAGAATGACTTTAAATGTCCGATCCTCCTGCCTCCACCTTCTGAATCCTGGGATAGTAGACACGCACATCTGGTGCGCATAAAGCGCTGGGCATAAAACCTGGGGTTTTGTGCATTTTACACAAACACTCCATCACTTGAGCCACGTTCCCACCCCACCCCACCCCCAACAGAACTATCCTTTAACCTTACTTCCCAAGCGTTCTGTCTTCTTTGTTTGCCAGTCCAAGAGCCTACTGGCCGATAGAAGGCGCCCCGTCAAAATGTGTCCATGCTGATATCAATCTAAATACCTAAGCCACGTGTCTCTAAAATACTCCCATGGAACTGAAAAGTCATTCCAAGTTCTCGTTAAAGTAACCCACAGCTGCAGCATACAGGGATGGACATGTCCCACACAGTCATTTTTCTAAGCCCCAGCCTGCATACGCACGATGGAACACTCCAGCCATGGCAGAGCTGTTTGTGTTTCTGGAAGGTAAGCATTCGGCCCCGCTTCTTTCCCTACGCTGCTTGCTCCTGTTACCTCCACTGTTCTGCTTTTCCTCGGTAACTGTCCTCTGTAGGACAGCCTCTCTGTGTGTGGTTAAGTAACGGTACTGCTCCAGGGATTATTATTGGAGAAGCTGAAATGATGCGCCCCTCCAGTCCTCTCTTCAAGGCTTACACAGATTGACTGCTCTTGGTTTCCAACTGGACTTCTGTGAGAATATTTCCTGTGTATTTTTTTTTTTTTTGAAAGAAACCTCGGCTGGGCTGTTCGTCAACTTCTGTGGATCATGTGTCTTCCCTGGTCTTCAGCAATGGGAACGTTCATAAAGAGATAATAACTGCACAATTTGTGCAATCTGATAAGTAAACAACAGAGAACTCCTACATGGCTACCAACCAATATAACGAGAGAATATTTGCTAAGGGGATCCCATGTGCCTACCGGGCATGCACAGAATCCCTTGCGGTCATATTTCACTGGCTGATTGTTAATCTTAATTTTAATGAAATATTTTTTTTTTCTGCTGCAAGAGATTGAAGCCAGTGCCTTAAACATGACAAGCATGCACTCTATCACTGAACTACATCCTTAGCCCCAACTATTTGATTTTTTTAAACATCAGTGTAAGCATTTTACCCTTTGAGTTAGCTGCCTTTTTCATCTATTGGATGTCTCTCAATTATTCGATACCAGCCTGTTGATGATCACATGCTACCCAGGTTTTCTGCTCAGATTTTCTGTGTGCATATCATCTTTTAATCACTGATTTAATGGACCTTTATCACATGATTTGAAGTCAATGTTCAACTTCGTTTCCTGCGTATGGACAGTTCATTGCCCTAGGAGTTTGTTGAACAGATTGTCTTAAAGTTTGTTTTTCAGTGTTTGGGATGGAGGCCTCAGTCCCCAGCCAATGTGAGTTATTCTCAACACTTTGTATATTAATAAAAATGTTTAGATCCAGACCAGTGAGGTGGCTCAGTGACTGGAGGTGTTTGCCGCCACTCCTGACAACATGCGTTCCATCCCAAGTTGCTCTCCACGCTGGTGCGTGCACACAATACACACGTGTTCAGCAAGTAAATGAATGTAGTAGGTGTGTAATTGTTTAAACCAGCCTGCTGAATTGAAGAAAACCACAGACTAACGAAGTTCCATTTGTGTCTGCGTGGCGTTTACAAAGCGAGTGACGTCTCTGACGAGAAATGAACTAACGTCAGCCGTAACCTTGAAGCCGAGGGTGCTCGCTTGCTTTCCTGGCTTAGTGTCTGACACTTTCGATGCTCGGGGTGGAGATCTTGAGCACAGCTATCACATGAGATTTGCTCCCGATCGCATCTTCTCGCCATGTAACATTGGAGATGACTGTTCTTTTCTCTTCAGTTTATTACCCAGCTGTAAGAATTAAACTTACTGCTTCGGTATTGAATGTGAAAACCACAATTTCTCAAACTCTTGCATTAATTATAATAATATTTCTGCGGATGCCTCTGGATTTTTCTCCCATAATTATGTCCTCCGTGATAGTGAGAATTACACTCCCTACTTTTCCATTCTTAGGCCTTTAGTTCTTTTCATTGATTTATTGAGCTGTCAGAGGACTCCAGGACGAAGCAGGGAAAAAAGCAGCAGCAGTGAAAATTCTGACTGGTTCCAGCATTTAGAGTGATGTTTGTTAAGATTACAGCAGATGCCCCTTCCCACACCTCTTCAGCCTAGTTTGTTTTCAGGAGGCATTTTATTATAAATTATATTTCCTCAGTTAAAACATAAATTGGTTGTGCTCATATAAGAGACTGGTCTTTAATCGTCCTTTGCCCTGTTGCACAGTAGGATCACGATTCTGCACAGAATGCATAAGAAGATGGGCACGTGGGAGCTATTGTCTGAGGGATGTACAGAAGCTGAGTTATTTCACTCTTGAATGTTTACAGAATTTAGTTATGAAACCACAGGGGACAGTGGTTCCGGATAGGAAGCTGTTTGTATTTTTAATAGTGAAAGAACAAGTTGTGGTTCTTATTTTTGTATAAAATGGTTTGGGTAAGTTATAGTTTCCTTAGGACTGTGCTCTTACTAAGTCCTGTTACGTTCAATGTTTACAGTATTTCTGTTATTATCTGTTTATTCGTTCCTGATATTACTTGTGTATTTCTACTTTATTAATATTTTAAGAGACAATATTATTCATATATATTTAACTTTCTGCTGTTATTATATATATATATATATGGGTGTTTTACCTGCATGTATATCTGTGTACCACATGAATGCCTGGTGCTGAGGAGGCCAGACAAGGACATGAGATCCCTGGATCTGGGGTTACAGACAAATGTAAGCCACCATGTGGGCACTGGGAATTGAACCCATGTCCTCTGAAAGAGTAGCCAGTGCTCTTAAACACTGAGCCATCTTTCTAGCCCCTTATGCATAGCTTTAAGGAACCAAAACTTATTCATGTTTTAATGAAACAATTTTTACTTTGTTTAAATAAAGTTTTTATTTTGTATGATTGATCTTCTCATTCGATCATGTCTTTTCTTCTCCATATTTTCCTAATCCCTGAAGTTTGGACCTCTTTCATGTTGTTTTCCCTGCTCTTGATTTTATAAATTTATAAATTTCCCTTTGTGCAGTTTCCTAAATGCAGCCCATACTTCTAGAGGAGTAATGTGTGCTGGGAGTGAGAGTGAAGGGAAGCAAAGTCCAGACTTATGTCACGCTGGTTCCTTTTTGGTTTGTTTGTTTTTTGAGACCGAGCCTTATGAGACTCAGACTGCCCTGGAACTCCCCGTCCTCCTGCCTCAACCTCCCCTGGGCAGGAATGACAGGCAGGCTCTACCACACTGGGCACCCAGAATTTGTGGATATGGAACTGTCCTCTGTGACTGGCAGGGAGGACATTTTCCAGGATAGATAACAGATTCTCTTACAAGAGACCTGAGTCAGCTCATATACACCAATGGCTGCTCAGGGTTTTCACCATAGCCTAGTTCAAAGCATGTTCTAAGCGACACAACACTTGAGAGAGGATTTGAGGCACATGTTTTGATTACTAAGAAGTGTGCATAAATCTAATCATATGGGCATAGTCTAAGTTTTGCTTTTCATTTCGTGACTTAATTGCATTTTTACCGAAGAACATTCTTGATTTGATTTCAGTCTATTAAAATTGGTTGAAACTGACTCAAAGTCCAGAAATGATTAAATCTTGTAAATCTTATATGTGCCCCCAAAGGAATGGGTTTTCTAGCATTATTTGGCACATCACTCTATAGCTACCCTTTAAATCAAAGTGTTATTTGGGTTTAAGTCTGCTATGCTATCTGATTTTTGTCAGAAATGTATCCGTGGTAAAGAGAGATGATACATTAAATTTTTCCCATTTTGATTTTATCTCTTATAACTGTCAGTTTTTATTTTATATATCCTAAGGTTTTGAGTTTTTATGTGTGTACGTGTCAAATTGTAATTTTTCACTAATTGAAGCATTTCCCATAGTAAATCTACACTGTCTTTAGAACATTTTCCTGTTTTGTTTGATATTAATGTATCCCTCTAGCATTTGTTGGCTGCGTTATTTTGCCTTTTGTAACCTTACATTTCATGCAAATTTTTTGCACTTTTTATTATTATTATTATTATTATTATTATTATTATTTACACTTTATTCACTTTGTATCCCCCCATAAGCCCCTCACTCCTCCCCTTCCGGTCCCACCCTCCCTCCCCCTTCTTCACGCATGCCCCTCCCCAAGTCCACTGATAGGGGAGGTCCTCCTCTCCTTCCTTCTGATCTTAGTCTATCAGATCACATCAGGAGTGGCTGTTCATGCAAGTTTTAAAAATTAATATATATGAATGCATGTCTGCACTAGTTTATATGCAAGAATAAATGATGTGATAATATGCATTATCACATGTCATTCATACATGCTATATACTATATGTGGGCATGTATATATTTAATGCAGCATTAACTTTTTCTAAAGACTGTGTGTGTGTGTGTGTGTGTGTGTGTGTGTGTGTGCACGCGCATGTGTTCATGTGTGTATGCAGGTTTGCTTACCTGTGCATGAGCATGGAGAGGTCCACCTTATCTTTTGAGACCTGGTATGCACTAAATCCAGAGTTTACCAATTGGCTAAAATCTCTGGCTAGCAAGTTAAATTAATCATTCCTCTCCCAGTCGTTTACCCTGAAGCTAGAGTTACAAACTTGAGCCACCATGCCTAGCTATTACATGGGTTCTGGGAAACCAAACTTAGGTCCTTGAGGTTCACACAGTCATTTTTCCAGCTGAATCTTATTCCCATGTTTTGTTTCTGGAAACTAATCCACTTAAAATTTTGTACTAAGTAATAATTATCAGTTTAAAACTTACTTACTATCTTGATTAAACTTGCATTTACCCTGGATCCTTTTTATAAAAAAATATATATATTTATTTATGTATGTACATATGTATATGAGTGTTTTGTCTGGATGTACATTTGCACACCAGAAGAGGGCACTGGATACCATGGAACTACAGTTAAAGATGGTTGTGAGCCACCATGTGGTTGCTGGGAATTGAACTCAGGACCTCTGGAAGAGAAGCCAGTGCTCTTAACCAACAGCTCTTCAGCCCCCTGTTATGTCTATTTTTTTTAATCTGTCTTAGTTACAGCTCTATGGCTGTGAAGAGTCACCATGACCAAGGCAACTCTTATAAAAGAGAATTTAGTGGGAAGCTTTCTTACAGTTTCAGAGGGTTAGTCCACGATCATCATGGCAGGACGCGAACAGGCATGGCGCTGGAGCAGTAGCTGAAAGTTAGATACCCTGATTAGCAGGCAGAGAGAGAGAGAGAGAGAGAGAGAGAGAGAGAGAGAGAGAGAGCCACCCAGCCTGGTATGGGCTTTTGAAATCGCAAAGCCTGTCCACAGTGATACATCTCTTCCAACAAAGCCATCCTCCTCCCACGAGGCCTCACACCCTAATCCTTCCCAAACGGTTCTACTACCTGGGGACCAAACATTCAAATACATGACTCTATAGGAGCCATTCCCATTCAAACCACCATTCGCTCTGTTAGGAAACTGTGCATTCTGTGTGTTCCTTTAATATTTATTCTGCAAACCATGCCAACCAAACTACATCTGCTTTATTTCTGTAAATTTAGATCCACTCAGTAACCTTATTCGCATTGCAGGTTGTATAAAGAACTTAGAAGAAGAAATTCTACTTTCCCTTGATGTGTAATTTATTCTTATTGAATATTTTATTTATTTTCTGGCAAGACATTATGCTTAGTGTTTCAACAGTAGGTTCACTTAAATTCTCATACATTCTTACAAGTTTTTCTTTTCTCACTTAAGAGCTGACACATTATTGCGGCAGTTGGTCTTGGTTGCAACCTTGATTAGTCTGAGAAACACCTAGATTAGTAAGGCACGCCCCTGGGAATGTCTGTGAGGGAATTTCCAGAGAGGAAAGTCGAAGATGCATCCTCAATGTGGGCAGCAGCATCCATTAGCTTGAGACCCACAGAAATAAAAGATGCAGAAGGAGGAAGCCCCAGCACAGAAGTCTGTTTCCTGGCTGCCATGGGCCGGGCAGTTGTGCTTAATTCTTCTGTGCAGTAAGCTCCACCATGATTTTGCTGCTTCACCACACTCCTAGAAACAACAGATCCACTGTCCATATGCTGGAACTTGTGAAACCATAAGACAAAATCTATCCCCTAGTTGTCACAGTATCAAGTAACTGATACCACAGGGGTGGACAATAGAATTCCCAGGCACGGCTAGTGAGGTGAGCTGACTCCTGAGCGTTGGAGGCAGGAATGATGAATTCAAGGGTACTTAGATGCTGATAGTCACAGCAGAGTCAAGGTCAAAACTCAGGTATGGAGACAGAAATCATGGACCTCCATCCAAAGCCTAAGCAAGAAATTGGGAGGCAAGGATTTGAGAAAGCAAAAAATGTGACCCATTAAATTACCCTAAGGGTAGACATAAAGAGTCATAAACAGAAAGCGTATAAACCGAGGCACCTCCTACCACCTTCGGGGCATCTCATGTGCCTCTTGCTGAGAAGTTCACAAGCCCATAGATGTTATCAGTAAGTCATATTATGGAAGTGGAGACTAGAAAGAAATAGAGGTCGAGAATACAAGTGGAACTTCTTATAACTGTTGACACTCCTATTTAAAGTATTGATCAAAGTACAGCTCAATGCCCAGCATGTATTAAGAACATAAGCAGCAGACATCTCCTGGCTGACTTGCTGACCCTCATTAGACAATGTGACTCCACGTGTGTTTAGAATGATGACTCGAAGAACTGGCATCAGTGAGCTGTCTTATCAGGTAAAGGCACGTGCCGTGCCAGCCTGTCAACCTGCACTCGATATTCAGACCTCACAAAAAAGTGGAAGGAGAGAACCAGTTCCCCAAAGTTGTCCTCTGACCTCCATATGTACACCCATGAGAGCATGCACACACACACACACACACACACACACACACACACACACACACAGGGGGTGAGGGGAAGAGGGGAGAGAGAGACTATTTAAAAAAAGAAGAAGAAGAATTGGTTATGTTTCCTATCCTTAGGCTCTTTGCCTAAAGATAAAGATCGTGACCAACATATTGCTAAAATATAAGACACGGTGACATAGGTGCTAAGAGGAAGTTAAAATGTCAGGTAGAGACACTGTCTCCACCTGAGATGATCAGGATGGTTTCCTGGACTGAGTGGCAGGCTTGTTTGAAAGATCATCTATGGTCTATCTTCATGACGCTGATGGCCACAGAGGACATCACTAATATTCTAAACCTATGCTTCCTGGTGGAGTAATAGTGGAGTCCAAGACAAGAACTTGCTTTGTAGTGGGCAGCGTCACCAGCGAAAAGTCAGCCCACAGGGGAGAGAAGCTTTCTTCTATCCACCTGCTCCCTCCCGTTCCCAGTCAGTTGTTCTACCTCTTGCACATGTTCTGGTGTCCGTTACTTTTCTCCTGGTATTGTAAGTATGAGCATCCTGTGGCATCCCAGGCTTCTAAGGATGAGATAAAGGTCAGATCATTGCCACGTGCACTGTCTGCAAAGTTTGCCAAGACCCAGTCAGATACCAGCAAAACTCACAGAGTAATCAGCTCGTGAGCATTGACTAAATGCTGGTTTGGATGGATAGCTAAGTAAATGAGGGAGATAAATGGAGTGGGAGAATGAACAAGTAGATTCATCAAGTGAATTCCCCGAGGCTGGGAGGAGGAGGAGAGCATTTCCTCTTTACGTAATCAACAAGGCATATGAGAGAATAGCGAAGCTATAAGGCAAAAGAAAGGAAACAAAGAAAGCAAAGGGGCCAGGGAAGTCTGTGGAAGCTGCCCAAAGCCCTGGGACAAACATCACCAGAATTCAGTTCTGGATGAAGGTGAGGGCCAGCCATGGTCTGTGTCCGCTCCACTGCCAGCCCAGACTCTAATGAGAGGTTTTATTGTAGTAAAGAAATGAATAGGGGTACACTCTGTAGCTGCCCTCTGCCCTGTGCCTGGAACCTTTGCCATAGCTTTGGCAAATTCCATGTGACCACTAAGGAAGTGTGTCTAGAAAGGGAAGCAAAGCAGAGAGGCTACCTGAGACTTTCTTTGTTATGTCTTCCTTTCTGTCCCCAGGATCCAGGAACCCCGCTGTGAGCCTCTGGAGTGATGTCCAAGGCCGCCTAGATGCACCAACATGGGTAGAAACAATCGAGATTATTCTAGGGTTCTTCATGCTGCCATGGAAAAAACCTCTGTGTAAGCTCCTCCATGAAGCCCTCCCTGCGATTACCCCTTTTTTTTAGAAACTTGTCATTTTGAATCTATCTAGGGAGACATCAGCTTTGTGTTGGCGCACACACAAAGGTTAGAAGAGGCTCACAGTTGAAGTCATGCCACACTGGTACCTATCATGGAGGAATCCAACAGTAAGCCAGCGGGTGGGTAATTATTGTTGAATGCTTATTAAATGACAGGCCTCACTCGGAGAAGATGCTCTCTTCTGAGAAGTAGTGGGATGTTGAGAGCTGATTATTCTAGCAGTTCCTGGAGTTTCTCTATCAGAGCCCCTCCACACACTGTGGGGCTTAGCACAACAAAAAAGCATTGTGCCACAGTTTTGGATGCTCGGAGTCTGAAATGAAGCCATCAGCAGAAATAATTCTCGTTAAAGTCTGTAAGAATCTGTTCTATGTTTCTGTCTTAACCTCTGGTAGTCCTAAGTTTTCCTTGGCTTTTAAAGGTCTGGTCCCCTGTGTCTTTCTATCATCTCCTTCAATTTGTGAAGTTCTGAGTCTATGGGTTTATTTATGTATTTATTTAGGATACACCTTGATATCCTCATCTTAATATGAAAACTTGTGAATACTGAACTTTTAAATAAAGTTCCATACTGAGACTTAGGACTAAGGTATATTTAGAGGTATAGAATTCCCTCATAGCCATTAGTATTTGGATATTTGGAGATTCAAGAGAACAGTATTTCAGACCATAGTTAAGAAACAAGCTAAGGTGCGGAGACAGGTGAGCACTGTTTTGTGTCCTTCAGAGAGTCATCAACTCCCTTTGACTCCATGAAAGGGTTTAATGACTATTAGTATGTTTGAAAGGTAGATCCATGTACATGGACTTTATATATATTATATATTCACAAGTTTTCATTATATTATATTATATTATATTATATTATATTATATTATATTATAT
>NW_026585609.1:5836276-5843511 GCF_907164565.1 Psammomys obesus
TATATTATATTATATTATATTATATTATATTATATTATATTATATTAATGCTGATGGGCTTTCTAGCTAGCCCAAGATGCCCCAGCTTTTGTGTTTCCTGAGGCTGGGTTGGCATGACAAGGCGTTGGAACATGCAGCATCTGTCCCTAGTTTCTCAGCTGTGAGGCATGGCTTGATGAAGCTAGGAGCCCTTTGTGACTGGCTGGTGAGTCTTTCATTTGTAAGTGAGAAGTCAGCACTGATGGGCTTTTGCAAAAGGAGATGGACACCTTTGCTACCACCTCCTTGTAAGACATTATGCAAACCACTCGTTTCCCATTCCGCAAACACAGCATTCTTCCCCAGATTGACTGTTCCCAGGAGACTCACAGCTGAAGACTGCTCAGGGCTGAGTAAAGTTGGTCACGGTGTTATCTTCACTCAAGTACCACTTCTGAGAGTTGCCACAGGGCTATGGGCAAAGAGATGCTCCATAACGTATTTTATTTCATTAAACTATAATGACGCCATTCTCCCGCCTACTTCACCATTTTTTGTTGTTGTTTGGTGTTAATGATAGTAGTTGTGGTGATGGCATGAGTGATGGTGAAGGTACACAAAGCTAAATGTGGGTTTGCAAGGAGAATGTCAAGTTTACAAACGACTGTCTTATTACGTTACTAAGCAATAAAGAACAGAAATTGTGGGTATTGATTTATCAAATCAAACTTCATTAGCTGTGAGATATCTTTCTAGCTGTGTGTGTCTTAGAAAAGGAGGGACTGAGATTTAATTCAGGCTCCATCTTCATCTCTCATTGCCCCATGTGTCATAGTCACAAGGTGAGAAGGTACAGAGGGGAATCAGAGCTTCATCATCTTGTTTTTCTCCAATCTCTCTGTCTCTTCTCTCTAGTCTGTTCACGAGCTTCTTAGTTAAGGCACTATGTTTACAACCAAATAAGATAACTAGCCACAGTCAACAAAAGAGCAAAATCAATTTAAAATCACTATTATTATAGAGTATTTGGCTGAATGTAGATGTGTGTATCCATAGTGCCTGGAAGCCAGAGGAAGGAAGGCCTCTTACAAGCTTAGGAAAAGCCTCAACTACATAGCAAGTTCCAGCCAGAGCAGCATAGCAAGACTCTACATCAAAACAAAACAGGGTATTTATATTTTTGTGAAGCTTGAAGAAGAAACAGTGTCTATCTTTTTGTCGATTAAGAACTTATTCACTGGGGCACAGAAATCCTGGATCAAGAAGAAGGCTGAACAGGTAAAGGCCTATCACTAAGCCTTGACAATCTGAGTTTAATCTCTAGAACCTATATGATAGAAGGGGACAACTAACTCTCACAAGTTGTCCTCTGATGTTTACATGCCTGGCATAAGACATACATGACACACGTACACACACACAAATAAATAAATGTTGCTTTAGAAGATGGAAACTTCTCTTCATAATCTCTCTGAGGTGGCCATAAGCACATGATATAAATAATTGTCAAAACACATATAAAGCTTTCAGACTTAATAAGCATTTCGTGAACAGTCTTTGAGGGTGAGGTGCCCATTTACGATAGGCAGGTGCACAGGCAGAGAGCGTCTGTCCCAAGCAGAGTGACCAGGACTCTGATGAGCTGATGTAGGTACAGACCACTTCCTGTGAAAATCTGAATTCATCCAGCTGGAGAGATTGGAAAAGTCAGCTGCAGCCCACTTCAATGAGGTCTTTGTCTTCCCCTGGCTTTGTTAGTGGCTGATTGTCTCCACTTTGGTTCAATATGAATCAGCTGTTAGCATTGTGGCGCTCTCCAGACCAGCTACACTTCTGTTTCTTAATAATAGCTCGTATTTATTTAGTGCAGCATTTCCACACAGCCTCCAACATACATTATTTCATTTTATCCTCCCACTGGCCTTCGAGCAAGCTCCAGCAGACAGCAGAGAGGTCCAGTGCCGAGCTCCAGGCCGGACCTTCCTGCCGCCACCCAGCAGGAACTCAATGTGTTCTTGTTGAAGAGGGTTGGCTGGCCAGCTGGAGGGAGGAAATTACCTATTTAGCGTTAAGTGGTTTTCCTAAAATGTCATGGGTCTTTAATTCCAGGCTGGGAACAGAATCCAGCCTTCCAATATTTCTGTCCACTGTTCCTTTCACTCTCTGCCTTTGCGTGCCCCAAAGTCAGGAACCAGCACTTCACCAGGTGGGGCTGGCTCTTCACAGAGATGACCAGGCTCACGGGAGTCTGCATGTTATTCCTATGCTATGATAAGTTACCGCAGTTGGGAACTTGTGGGTTCTATGCTGATTTCTCAGGACTCTGTTTCCTCGGCTATCAACATCATCAGAAGACATTTTGTAAGATCTGCAATCTATACATGAGATAGTTGCACTAATGGGAGTCATTTCTTCACACTCCCTTCTTTAGAGCTGGCCTTCCCATTACTAATGACCCTAAAACTGTATGCGAAAGTTCTTTCCTGTTTCTGCTTTCTGCAATGCCGGGGATCTAACCTGAGCTGAGCACATGTTAGGGCAAGCACTCTACCAATAAGCTACATTCCCAGTCTTGACCACATATTTGGATACTATAACTTTTTTTTTTTTCAAATGATGATGCAGACACAACCTTCAAGGCACCGAATAAAATCACTTAAGTTTCTGCACCCATCATTAATCAGTTCATCATAATGCATTACACATAATTACAGCTATAGCCTGGCTATTTTTCCTTTTTTTAAAAAAATCAGTTTCTACTCTACCACAAATGGTTTCCACACTGCTCTGTGAATACTGTAATTACTATTTTAATAACTGTGTACTATTCCATCATTTCCTCAGTCTTATACCTCATTGTTGGGAATGGTTTCCAGTTATTGGTTATCATAGATAACGTTCTAGTGAGGATGCTTTAATTACAAACCACACTGTTATACTCATGACTCATGTAGTTGCCCAGAGTGGGGGCTTGATGGGTAAAAATTCATCAATGTTTGTTATGTAATTGCTATTATGTTTAACAATGTGCAGCAGATGCTGGAATATCATAAAGCAATTCTTTCTCTTGATAAATTTATAAGCTGAGTGCACTGGGGCATACCTGTGCCCCAGCACTCCAGAAGCTTACACAGGAGGAGTCCCATGAGTTCAAAGCTATCCTGGGCTATCTGGTATGTGAATAGCCAGTCTGGCCAACAAAAGTAAGACTGCTCTCTTGCTCTCACTCTCTCTCTCTCACATACACAGATAGAGAGAAGAGAGAAAAGGATAGAAGAAAGCGGAGAGGAGATACTTACAGCTTAGTTGATAATGAGCTAACTGCACATTAGACCTCCGGGAGCTCTGTTAGAAAGTACAGTCTGCAGGCCTCATGTTGGAAAATACCAAGGGCTCTGGGCTCCTGGGAAAACATGCAAATCAAAAGCAATGGTTGGAAATAACAGAACACTGTCTGCCTTGTCAATGTTCGTCCTGGGTGTCTGCCTTCCCTATCACTCAGAACAAAGCTCTATGTCACATGCATGCTGACTGCTTACCAAGTCTGAAGAAATTACTGAGTCCGTCAGTGGCAAAGGATGCAAACTTCTATTCAAACAGAGCTACTGAGGAGGCGGGTGAAGCTTCCCTTTCTTGGGAAGCCTTGGACTTAGCTTAGACCCACCCCTAGCTCCTTAGGGCTGTGAGTGTCAATGGGACGCTGGCATGTCCTAGGTACCCACAGCCTCTGGCTCTGGCTCCCCAGCCAGCTGCCCATAGCTCTTTCTTGTGATCCCGGAGCATCTACCAAGCTTTGCTGCTCAGCAGCTCTGCCCTAGCCAGGCAGCACTGGAACTGAGAGCCTTGGACGATAAAGCCTATGCCTCCCCAAGAAAGCAGAATAGATTCTACATAATTTAGGTCACCTGGACCAGAAAAATCCAAAGACTTCCATGCCAGCCCTCTGCATAAACTTCTCTGGCTTCTCCGGTCCACCTGGCACTGGGCTTCATACCCAGCACAAACACACACCATGAAAACAGACACACACCGTGAAAACGCCAGACTATTTTTGATGATCAAGAAGAAAGCCCAGAGGACTGTTCTCTATTTCTAAAATCAAAGCCTTTTAAGGCCTCCTTCATATGGTGAATTACTGGAAGTTTTGAGCACAAGTGAATTTAATTGAATAGTGGGAACTTGCACAATGTTGTATTGAATGCTTTGGGGATGGATGGGTGAGGCCAACACAGTGCTGTCTCTCGGGAACATGTCTCTCTGTCTCTCGGAGCTCTTGATGGAAGAGACCAGGTCCTATGAGAAGGCTGGTGAAGTGCTGTAACCTTTGAGGGAGGAATTGATTCCTTCTAGCCTGGGGACAGAAAGATACAGGGAGGAAGGAAGCTTCCCAAAGAAGGTGGTGGTTTTTTGTTTTTTGTTGTTGTTGTTGTTGTTTTCTTTGAGTGGAATCCAAGCAGATGTCAGTGAAGGTGGGAGTGAGGGAGATATCACCCTAGGCGATGGGAACAGAAAACTTAAATGTCCTGAGTGAGAAAGAGGAGGATCTGAGAGCTTCTTGAGATCAGAAACATTGCCTTTTATTTCAATAGCCTCAAAGCCTCACCTAGTGGTTCAATAAAAGCCCAGTGAGTCAATGAACGCACAAGAGAGTAGAGAAAAAGTGGTTTGATTTAGTGGGAGCCTAGGGAACGTGAAAGAAGTAATGAGGAATAATGTTGCGCAGGCCACACCTGGAATGGATGCGGGCTTGATTCTGTGGGGAGTAGCAGAACCGCTGAAAGGGTTGGTCAGGACAGAATGAGAGCAGTACTTTAGGTAGATTAACCTGATAGGTCAGACTGATTTGAGTCAGGAAGAGAGACCATTTGGAAGGAGGTTGCTGCTGCAGTCCAAGCAAGAGGTAATGAGCACCTGAATTAGGGCAGTAGCGATGGGAGCAGAGGAGGGGACAGGTGAGAGATAAAGGGAAGGCAGGATCAAAAACAGGCTTGGGGCTAGGGGGTAGGGAAGAGAACAAGAAGCCTTTGAGCCTGGTGGAAAGAGGATGGCGATGCCATTGACGAAAACAGGCAAAACAGGAGGTGGTGCTGAGTGGAGGGGAAAGATGATGAACCGGGTTTTACACACTGAGCTGCGGTAATGCACTGGTTTCTACCTGTAGAGTGACTCAGCCCTTAACAGGAAAACACATGGGAATGGTAAATGGGCTCCCAGCCCCTAGCAGCTGCAGCATTCCATTTTCATGGACTAGGTCAAGACCCACATCATTTTCTAAGTGCTGATTTACAGACAAACTTCAACAGTGCTCTACACAGAAACTATTTTTGGAAAAAAAATACTCTGGTTTAATAAAGATTTGAGATAAAACTTGCCTGCATTCTTGCTTTTCCTCATTATTAATGAATTAGGAGATACTCAAAGCTAATAAAAAAGCACATAAAAGGCTCATAAGCATCCTTCAGATCTCCTTTATCAGTCAGTCACTTTCATTTTATAAAGCTAGAATTTTCAGTTTATAAATATTATATAAGAGCAGAATTTGACTGTACTTTTAACATGTTATTTCAACAGCCATGAAACAATGTGTTGAATAAGCATTCCTTCTCTATAGCCAAGACCTACACCACACACTGTAAAAGAGGAAGGAAAGAGAAGAATTTCTGCCCTCAGGAAGACACAGTAGTAAAGAAGACGCACAGATGCGTGCGTGCACACACACACACACACACACACACACACATTCACACTGAACACGTTCACCTGTGCATGTACACACACCAAAAGAAAGCAATAAGCCCTCACAATGTGTCATACACCGTAAGAAAAAAATGTGAGCAAGCAAGATGTGGTATCAATGTTTGCGCCCTTCTATCTTCAAAGAAAGATTACAGGAAGAACCACAAATGAGGTAACATTTGACAATGGATTAGAAAGATTGTCCTTTGAACAATGTTTCGAATTCATTCTAAGCCAAAAGTGGATGAAAAAGAAATGAAGATGATTGGTTAACAGTTACTTGAGAGGAAAACTGAATGAGAATGAAGTGTCAGATCATGAGAGGCCAGATGTCAAACACCAAGGGATATAGGTGTTAGCTCTGAGAATCTGATAATATTTGTGCTCTAGTTGGGGTTGCCATGGCAGCATGGTGAAGAATGTCTTAGAAGAAATTGAGTTGGGCAAGGACCTCAGTTAGGATATTGTCACTGCGCAGGTGACAGCTAGAAAGGTTAGAGAAGATGGAGAGTCAAGAACAAAACAGAGGTTGGTTTTAGGACATAAAATCAATTGAACTTGTTGATTAATGAAAGAAGAGTCCCAGGTGAAACTCAGGTTCCTGAATGATGACACCTGTAGAGAAGAAAAATACAAGAAAGGAAATAGAAAGGAAATAGACAAAAGGATATATCTGTATTATTCCATAGATATAAAGTGTTAGTGAAGGAAAAACTGATCTTTGATTAAATAAAATCAGGAAAATAATTTCGTCTTACTGAATAAAAGAACATAAGGTAATGTTCTGATATAATATATGGATGAATAAAGAGATTAGAGAGATGGAGATACATACAGACAGAAGACAGAAAGAATTATGGGTTACTTAGTCATTCACATTTATTGGTATTTAATGAATAATAAAGTTAAACCTTGTACATTTGTATTGTATATGTAAGTTAAAAAAAATACAGATAGTTGCTGAGCTGTGGTTGATTTGACTGAACCTGGGTGGGTGGAATTGAGATTTTGGAGACTTCTTTCTGTGTAGTCTAGGTTTAAAAAAAAATAGATGATATAGTAATGATGATGAAAAACATGGTTCTTACTGTTGTGGCTGGAATATAAAATGTCCATGAAAAGATTCCTGACAATTTGGACTCTGTTCTAATCAATATATTAATTTATTGATTAGTTCACAGCTGATGGTCTTTTTGGAAGTAGGATCTGGTTTCAGGAAGAAGGCACCTGAGGCCATGATGTCACAGGGCCTATCTTGTTCTTGGTCCCATTGACTTTTCCGTGGTTCCTGTTTGCCAAGAGTGAGCTCCTTGTTCTATCTAATGCTCAGTACTGCAGCAAGAGAGCAAACTGTCCTTGGGCTGAAGCTTCTCAAACTGTGAATCAAATCAAATCCAACCTCCTTCAAGTATTTTACCTTCTTACCTTGGGTATTTGGTCACATAAGCAATATCAATACGCTACTGAATACAAATATATATATATATATATATATATATATATATATATATATATATATA
>NW_026585609.1:5843521-5852555 GCF_907164565.1 Psammomys obesus
ATATATATATATATATATATATATATATATATATATATATATATATAAAGAGGAAAGTGGGTATGTTCTTGGCACATGGATATATTCCATCTCTGTCCCCGAGAAAACCTAGAAGCAATGGTATCCTGCCCTAAGGAAGCCCAAAATCAAATGTTAACTTTTAAATACCAGTCTTCATTAGAGACAAGCAGGTTCCTTGTAGAAAAGTGTAATTTCAAGCAAGGAAGGGGCAAGAAGAGTTGAAACATATTGATGGGTAAAAAAAAAATCTCAAAAGAACGTAGAAGACATCTAAAAGAAGTTCCCATGAGCCAAATCAGAGTAGTCTGAATATCAAAACAATTATAATAAATTCGCTACAGCCCATGGGATAATATAAAAATACATCTTTTAAAGTAACTCTCAACACAGTGTGAACAGAAGAAAATAACCACAACATAGTAAAGGCTATACTGAGAAGCCTACAATAAATGACATACTCTATGATTAAAACATCAACTGACAGGTTTTTCTCTAATATCAGGAATAAGATAAGAGTTGCCCATTTTCATTGCTCCCATTCAACTAAATACTAGAAGTCATGGCCAGAGAAATTAGATAAGAAAAAGAAATAAAAGCTGTCTAAGACATTCCAAAATGAAGAAGTAAAATAGTAATTGTTTATAAATGCCAAGATCTTCTATCCTAAGTGGTCATAAGTGTTCCATTAAAAATATATAAGAACTAGAGCCAAATCCAAGATATAAATTGAACATATATATCCGACTCAATTTAGTTTTTTAAATTTAGATTTGTTTTTATGTGTATATAATTGTTTTTTCCTGCAGGAATGTATGTGAGATATGCCTGGTGCCATGGAGGTCAGAGAAAGGCATGGGATCCCCTGGAATCAATGTTGTAGACTGTTGTAAGACACTAAGTGGATTCTGGGAACTGTCTGGGTCCTCTGCAAAAGCAGAGAACACTCTTAATCACTGAGCCAGCAGCTGAGCTTTTGTATCGTAACAATGAACAGCTCCAAAAGGAAGTCGCAGAAGCAATTCCATTTATTTTATCTTTGAAAAGAATAAAAATAAGTAGGAATAAACTCAGAAGGTGAATGCGTGTGCTGAAAATTATAAAACGTTAAAAAATTAAACACGACAAAAATATGGAAAAAGCATCTCAGGTGTATGGATCTGAACACGTACTGTTAAAACATCCATCCTGCACAAAGCGATTTATAAATTCAATATAATTTCCAGCACCATTCTAGGCTTTTTACTTAAATAGAAAAAATAATTCTAATATTTATAGAGAACTAAAAAGACCATACACAGCTATGGCAGTTGTCGTTGTATTGTCCACTTGCCATGACCTATAGTCACCTACAAAGAGTCTGAGTGAGAAAATATCTAGATCTAGATTGGCCTGTGGGAGGATATCTTGATTGTTGGTTGAAGACCTGCTCTGAGTATATGCAGCCCCGTGTCCTGGGCCAAGCCCTTAGCTGTGTGAAAGGGAGGAAAACCAGCTGTGAACAAGAGGCAAGCATGCAGGGGGCGAGGGGGGATAATTCTCTCTTTTCTCTTGACTCTCCCACAGTAATGGGATCTGTCACCTGGAAATACGTGGTGAAATTAACCCTTTCCTCCCTTGTATTGACTCTTGTCAGGCCATTTTGTCACAGTAGCAGAAAGGAAACTAGGAAAACACCCAAATAAGCACTGAGAATGAACAAAACTGGAAGCAGTGTTCCTCCTTGTTTTACAATACATCGTGAAGTTACAGTATGTGACTATGCTACTGGCATAAAGGTAGATGTGTAGACCAATGGGAGAAACAACTAATCTTTAGCATGGACACAGAGAACATCCAAGGTCCCTTCAACAAGAAATAGTTGAAAACCCGGGTGTCACAGGGAAAAGAATTAAATCTGACTCTGTTTTCCATAATGTACAAGAATGAATTCAAAACAGCTCAAAATGAATTAAAGACCTGAACGTGGACACAGATCAGCTCCTAAAAGAAATCGTAGTACGAGAGAAAAGCTTTATAACATGGGTCTTGGCGGTAATTTTGTGAATGACACTAAAAACACAAGAAACAAAAATAAAGATAAGCAAGCAAGAGACCAAGAACACAGATAACCTTCTGCAAAATAAAGGAAATTACTCAGCAAAGGGCAGCCTACAGAGAGAAGCTTTTGTTTGTTTGTTTGTTTAAGAGAAAGTATTTGCAAACCATATATCCAAAAAGGAGTTAATATCCAACATGTGCAACTCACTACAAGTACTTTTTAAGATTATAACCTGACAATGTTGGCTAAGAGTCTAAGTAGATATTTCACCAATGAAGACATTCATGTGGTGCTGGGGAAATGGCCCAATGGGAAAAGCAATTACCGTGCAAACACCAGAACCAGAGTTCAGAACCTGCATAAATGCCAGGAACCATGTGACAGGTTGGCTATATTCCTAGCACTGCGAGCCGGAGATGGGATCCCAGGCAAGCCTGAATCTGTAAACCTCAAGGGAAACCCTGTCTCAAAACTTAAGGTGGAGAGCAATCTAGAAAGATACTTGATGTCAAGCTCTGGCCTTCACAGATACACAGATCACACTCAGACAACATAACTATGTAACACATTCACACACACACGGATTTGCACAATACGTATGTACAAACATGTACCACACACAGGACACATATACACTCACACAGCCCATACACACAAACACCACATACTTACACACATAACATACATGCACACACACTTGCACATGTATGCACATATAACACACACGTACCTAACCCTACACACAGACACACGCAAATATATAACACACTCATACACACTACACACTCAAACACAGCACATACACAACACACAGTCTCATACAATATATCCATATAACACACATAATCATACAATATACGCAGACAACACTCGCACACACACACAGAGAGCATCTTTTGTCAGAGGATTGTTGTAGTAAATAAAAAATGAGTGTTGGGCTATCTAATGTTTATTATTAGCCCTAAGATTATCATGGCAGTATTATTTAGTCCGCTATCACAAATAATAGGACACAGACACCTGTTAGATTTTATAATTGCCTTATTCACCTTGGGCTAGGCACATTTTCACCTATGCTGGCTCAATAACCTCACCATCTACCTCCCAGCCCCAATCCAATGCCATCCACCTTCCACCTATAATCCCTTGGTACTTGCTTGCATTCTTCATCTGGGACATTTTATGCCGTTATTGGAGTCCTTCCTCCCAGCTCACATGGTTTTATTTCTTCATGCTAACCCATTGCGGTATCCTCCTTCCTCCTCTCTTCCTGTCCATCTGTCTCCAGTCCTGGAAGCCTGGGAACCTTAGCTGCACCTACCCCATTCTGCCCTGCCCAGGTATAGGCCGCTTAATCAACCAATCAGGAATGACTTGGGCAGGTTTACAAAACAAAGATAGGTGTAACAAGAACATCACACCAACCTCCCACTAAGAATGATGACCAGAGCAGGAAGTCAAAACTGTGTGAGCGATGGCTGAGTTTTAATTATGAACACACAACAGCTGTGACTGAGCACATGGAGTGTGAAAAAGAAAAATGAAACAAGCAAGGGAAAGAGTGACTTGAGTTCAAAGGGAGACTAATTGGGAAGAGGTGGGTGGTTGAGAGTGGGAGGAGGGTGAGAAGAAAATGGGTAGGTAAATGGAACCACAATGCATTTTATACAAGTATGATATTGCCAAAGCACTTAAAAAATATTTAATGTGAATTTCTCTTGAAGCATGGCCTCACTTAGAACTTACCATATAACTGAGGCTAGCCTTAAACTCCTGATTCCTGGGCCTCACTCCCTGAATGCTGAGATTATGGGTGTGCACCACACACATGGCTCCATGCTTTGAACAAAATAATCCTCATGTGGTGTTCTTATCACAATAAAAATCACTGTATGGAAGTACATAAATTTTCACAGGCAAAATATTTCTTTAGAAGAACACAAACAATACAGAAGAATTAAGGAGTTGGAAAACAACCAGTGATTATCGAAACTCATGGGTAAGAAATTGATGAAAGACACTTTCTGTGTCCTGGAACTCTTTCCTCCATAATTTCCAGAAAATCACAAGAGAGGAAATTGCAACTTGATAGAAGTAAAAACCAGCAGATGCTATGTTAAGCAAATAATCAAAGCTAATATCAGCAGCAACAGGACAAACTGACATCGTAGGCTGCCAAGATGGTGTTCAAGCCAAAAACTACAAAACTCCCAGCCTGAGTTTACTTGTGAGGAAACATTAGACTCTAGAGACAACAGCCTTCTCAGGAGGCTGAGTACAGGGAGAAATGGTGACTCATCCCGCTGTTGGCCTCCCTTCCCTGATTCAAACCCTTCAGTGGTTCACTGCCTTCTCAACAAATTACAGGTTCTGGTCACTGAGCCCCTCTGTGACCCAGGTAGCACGGGAAATCCACAAGGGAATGGCTGCATTGTGTGCACAGTGGTATTTGTGTCTCTTGACCTTAGTCAATGCCACCCCAGTGAGGAAACTTTGAAACTTGATGTGTAATCCGCTTCAAAGTTTTTCACTGGAATCTGGCCTGGGTAGAAAACCTATAAGGATTTTAAGGGTGGGATCCTGCTTGACATCTGAGCAAACTTCACAAAGTGCTACCTTTATTCCATCAGTCCATCAATAGTGATGACAATACTTTCTCCGCTAGAGATTGAGGGACACGAAGATTGCAAAGACGAAACAGGGGTGGGAGGCTGGCCAGCCTTCCTTGTTCTGTGCAAACACTTATCAGGCACTCAGTAGGCATGGAACAGCAAAGCAAGGTTGACAGTCAACATTATCAACTTGACAGGACCTAGCATCACCTCAGAGACAAACCTCTGGGCACACCTCTAAGGAATGATCTCCATTAGGTTAGCTTCTTACCATGTCTGTGAGGGAGTTTCTTGATTAGGCTGTGGTAGAAAGACCAGCACATCATATGGGGCACCATTTTATGGACTGGTACCCTGCTAGATAAAGAGGAGAGAGTGAGTTGAGCACCAGCGTTCATCACTCCCTTCTTCCTGACTGTGGACGAAGTATGACCACAAGTTCATGCTCTGGCTGCCATGACTCCATCATGCCCTGGAACTATGGACCAAAGTAAACCTTTTCTTAATTTATTTTTGTTGGGGCTTTATAGCTACAGGGAAAATAACCAAAAACAAAAAGAAACAAAACCGAAAAAAAAACTACAAAAACTGGATACCAAGAAGTAGGGCTGTTGGGCTGCTGCTATGATAAACTCGACGACACAGTTCTTCAGTCTTTGGAACTGGTTTTTCGGAAAGAATGTGGAGGAGTTTGAATCTTTGAGCCACAGAAGCTCTGGAGTCCTGGAGCAGAGCAGAAATGAGCCATTGCTGTAATAAAAAATTGGCATTGGGCTAAATATTATCCTAAGATTATCACGGTAGTATTATATAACCTGCTATCACAAGTAATAAGACACAGACACCTGTTAGATTTTATAATTGCCTCATTTACCTTGGATCAGGCAGATATTTCACCTACGCTGGCTTAATAGCCTCACCATCCCCCTCCCAGCCTCCATCCAATGCCATCCACCTTAATCATCCTCATCTGGTCTACCTTCCATCAATAATCACAGTATACGTTCTTATATTCTTCATCTGGGCTTTTCACACCATTATTGGAGTCCTTCCAGCCCACGTGGTTCCTTCTCCACCTAACCCATCAGGGTATCCTCCTTTCTCTCTTCCTGTGCATCTGTTTCCCATAATTCTCCTGTTCCCTAAAGCCCAGGAACTTTAGCCATGCCTACCCCATTCTGCCCTGCCCAGGTATAGGCCATTTAATCAGCCAACCAGGTAGGTTTCCACAACAAAGATAGATATACCCAGATCTTGAAGGCCGGTAACATGCATCAGACCAACCTCCAACATTCCTTTCAGATGGAAGTTCCTAAGACCAGAATGCTGGGAGTAATACAGGGCATGGAGAAGGTCTTGGTTAGGAATTCTACTGATCATAAAACACCATGATGTAAAGCAACTTTAGGATGAAATAGTTTATTTCATCTTCCACTACCAGGTAACAGCCCATCATGCAGAGAAATCAGGACAGGAAACTCAAAGCAGGAACCTGGAAGAAGAAACTGATGAAGAGGCTATGGAGGGGTGCTGCTTACTGGCTTGTCTCTCTTGGCTTGCTCAGCCTGCTCTCCTATAGAACCCAGGACCACCGGCCTAGAATTAGTGCCACTCACAGTGATCTGAGCTCTCCCACATTAATCATCAATCAAAAATATTCCATTCAGGCTTGCCTACAGGCCAGTCCCATAGAGGCATTTTCTTAATGAAGATTCCCTTGAGTGAAGCCTTGAGTGAAGTTTACATAAAGACTAGCCAGTACTGAGACCTAAATCATGAGGTTTCAAAGAGGAACAAAGACTCTTTCATAAACTGAGCTAAGTATCATTCATGTTCTGGCAACTATTCTGGTTATAGCCCATCCATGTCCTCAGGACTTAAGTTGAATTTAAAAGCCACCATCAGCCTGGTGGCTACTATTTATTTCACTTATTCAGTTCCACCATGAAAGAGGAAAAAAAGAAAACCTAACCAAAAGATATTTAAAAACATGCAGTTTGATAGGAAAATGTGTGAATGCATCTAAGGTCACAGGTAAGGCGAGCTTGATATTAACTTTGATTATTTGCCTAACATAGCAACATATTGGCATTGAAACTTTAGCTGTTAAAGAACTCAGCACCACTAAAAAGAATCCTGGTGCTTTGCATGAGGACAAGAAAGGGCAAGACTCCATCCACTAATGGCTCCATTTTGTGAAAATCCAAATTCATTGGAAAATAAAGAGCCTAAAGGAGACAGAAATGATGCAGAAGGGTTTCCTTGATCTCTAAACATCGCCTGGAGAAGAGTTTCCCCCGAGTCAGCACACAGAAGGTAGTGGGAGAAAGGACTAAGAGGCAGCAATGAAAGCATCATCTATGAGCTACTGCTTTTGAAGGAATGAAAGATGCAAAATAGAAAAGTAGTGGAATCTTGCAACTGTGGTTCCAAAAAGTTATTGATGCCAAGCAATGTGTGGCATGGTTGTTGTTCTTAAAAGTAGGCACAGAAAGACTACTACATGAAGCTATGAAGTGAAGCCTAAATTGCAATGAAGACTACAGACCTTGCTAGGACCATGAGATGTCCATCAAGGAAAGCTACAGGCCTAGAGAGGAGCCAGCTTAAGAAAGAGACTGTGTGGACCATGGGTGGCAGAGCTGGAAGGATGGGGCTAAAACAAACCCTTTAAAGCCAAGAAAATTCCATCTCAGGCCAGCCATGCCAGACATGGTGCTGTGGGATTTGGGTTTTCCTGGTTTAGGGACTCATAACCAAGTGATTGCCTTAAGCCTCAGCTGAGACCTAGACTTTGGACTTTTCAGCAATGAAGGCTCTTTTGAAGACTATTGGGACTTTTGAAGTTGGGCTGAACTTATTTTGCATTATAAGATGGCCATGATCTTTTGGAGACATGGGATGAAAATTGTGACTTAAAAGTAATTTGATTGGGTGTCAAGTTGACAAGGGTTGGGGTTGTGATGGCTGATACAGATCATACAATTGACAGGATTTAGAAGCACCTGGGAGATTAAATTAGGTTAACCTCTAGCCATGCCTGTGAGGGATCATAAAGATTAAGTTAGCGTCTAGCCACAACTTTGAAGAATCCTTTTGCTTAGAGTGAAGGGCTTCCCACTCTGTGCTGCACCGTTCCCTTCAATGTCCTGAACAGAAAGGAGAAAGCAAGCCGACTGTAAGCGCTCATTGCTCTTTGTTTCTGAGTACAGATCCAGTGTGACCAGCCTCCTCAAGCTCCCTCAACCACTTGTCCACTGTGATGGACCATGCCCTAGGCCTCCAAGGCAAAGCAAGCCTTTCTTCCATTAAGTTGTCTTTGTTAAGGTGTCTTAGCTCAACAACTGGACAAGTAACTGATACAAGGATATACTAGTTACCTTCATTTCTGTCATCAAACATCTAACAAGAAGCAACCTAAGAGACAAAGGGTTGATTTGGCTTACATCCTAAGAGGCAAGGTTATCAGTATAGCAGCAGGATCAAGAGGCCATATTGCATCTGTGTCTAGGAAGTAGAGAGTGGACAGGAAATGAAGCTACACAGTGAAACCTCAGGGCCTGGCCCCAGTGGTCTACTTCTCTCAGAAAGTCTCTGTACCCTAAAGAGACCACAATCTCCCAAAACAATACACCTCAGCTGGAGATCAAGCCATGGGGAAAATTCTCTATACTTAAAGCACAACACAGAATGTGTAACTTTAAAGACATGGAAGGGACTAAGATGGCTCCTGTTAGATTGCCAGGCCAACACATTAAGATATTTGTACAGTGACAAGGAGCAAACAACAAGCTCTCCAGATTCAATTTTCAACAATGGCACTTATTGTTAGCCTCATGGCTTTTCCAGAGATCAGGATTCTGCCCTCAAGGAAAGAATACCATGCAAAAAGCCCAAGGCCTTCCACTCTCCTTTCATCTTTCACCCTCAGAAATTGCCTGCACCTGGACCCCTCTGCCTAGATCACTATCTTCTTGTTCCTGGGAAATTCTAACCTGTCTTTTCCACCTCTCATCACTTCTTCCAATAGCCATCCCTGATTTGGTTTCTCCTTTCTCTCTTACCATCTTTCTGTGGTTCTCTCTCTCTCTCTCTCTCTCTCTCTCTCTGTGTGTGTGTGTGTGTGTGTGTATGTGTGTGTGTGTGTGTGTGTGTGTGTGTGTGTGTGTATGTGTGTGAAGAGAGAGATATTTCAAGACAGTCTAGGCTCCCAAAAAGCCTATCCAAAACAAGGGAGGTTATTAACCCATTAAAAATAAAATGAACTAGCAGACAAGCCAAACTTCTCTAACATCCTGGTCTCTTTTTTCCTTGTCTTTATTTTATTTTATTTTATTTTATTTTATTTTATTTTATTTTATTT
>NW_026585609.1:5852565-5899161 GCF_907164565.1 Psammomys obesus
TTTATTTTATTTTATTTTATTTTATTTTATTTTATTTTATTTTATTTTATTTTATTTTATTTTATTTTATTTTATTTTATTTTATTATTTTTTAGACAAGCTTTCACAATGGCCTGAAACTAGCCAAGGAGGTTGTGGGAGGGGAGGAGGTGCTGACCAGCAAATCCCAGGGACACTCCTGAATCTACCTCTCTAGGGCTGGGATTGCAAGCGTATATCACTGTGCATGACATTTGCATGTGGGTTCAAGTCTTCACACTTGCAAGGCAAGCATGCTACCAACGGACTCATCTTCATAGCCGCAGGCACTGATCTTCATGGCAACTGCAAGGTAGGGTGATCATCTTGCCAGTATCACCAACATGCCTTGTCCCAGCACAGACACACCTTTCTGTCCATCCCACTCTCCCTCCCAACTCAAGAGAAATAATACATAAGAGTCCCAAGTGTGTCAGATGGATCACGAATTTATAGCCAGTGAAAGAGCATCAGATTGAATTCCATAGGCTCCAGAAAACTGCCCAGAGCTCACTCATCTGCTCTGTGGCAGGCCTTCCCCCTCACAGTTCACACTCAGCCTCACACTCTGTGGCCCTGCCTCACTTCTGAACTCGCTTCAACAGTGTCACACTAACCTACCTTATTGATAACTCAGCATTTGGTGACTTTTCATTATGTTCTGGACGCAAAGACTCTTTTTTTTCAGCTCATTGTTTTCTAGTTCTAGATCAGACACAGAATTTGGCAATAATACTCAACAATTACAGCTGCTTCTAACAAACATTATGAAATATTTAAGAGGTGATACAATTACATAGATAAAAAATTTGAGCTCCTGTGAGAGTTTGATACCATTGCATGACAAAAATGCCACAAGCTTGGCAGTATAAAACAGCCCTCATTTGCTAGCTGCTGCTCTGTAGAAATCCAGGTTGGCAGTAGTCTCTTAGAACACTCAGAATCAGGTAGATGTAGCTCCATTCTCATCACCGACCTCACCCACTGGGTCATTTCTGGGCTCATTCAGACTGATAGGCAGGATCCAGTTCCTCATTGCTTTGGAACCGAATTTTCCTTACCCTTGCTGACTGTCAACTGAACAACTTCGGAGTATAGAAGATACCCTGGGTTCTCCAGAACACGGTCCTCTTCATTTTCACACCAGCCGGGAGATTTCCTTTTGCTAAACCCCCCTCATGCTTTGACTCTAGGTTACCAACCCCTTTTTGAAGTACTCTGCTCATCTAGAATAATCTTCTCCTGTGGCCTGACTTAAAGTCGGCTAGTGTGGAAGCTTAACTACCTCTGTGAGAGCCCTTCACAGTAGAAGCTCTGCCAAACGACTGTGGGGGGGGGGGGCAAGCATAACGCATGGAGAATCTTTAAGGACCTCTTGGACTTCCGTCTTCTACTCCATTCTGCCACCAGTCCGGGAGCAAAAGAGAATATTTTGCCTGTAGGTATGTCTCCACCTCCCTTTGTCTTCCCGTGAATGTGGTATTTGTTGTTTCTCTCTGCCTTTCTTACACCAGCATGTCTGCCTCGCCAATGGAAAGGTACTTACATGTTTCTAAGCATCTGTTCTTCTGCAACTCTGCGTTCACTGTCTGGGTGAAATTCATCTGTGTTAGTCTGCGCACACTAAGTACCTCCCTCCAGCTTTTGGATACAGTATGTCACTGCGGTACCATCTCCTGATTTATTAATTCTCCTGTTGATGAATATTTGGATTGTTCTAAATGTCTTTTAATTACAAATAATGCAGACATGAACACTTCTATGTACACCTGCCGGGCCAAAGGTTGAACACCTCTTTTCCTTTACTGGAGATCAAGAAATTAGTTGCCAAGATCATCCTACCAATTTGCACACGCATGCCAGCTGCTATTTACTAGTCACCTAAGTGACCATTTTACCGTGCATTTATTATGTACCAAAAAATAACTTCCGTACATGTAATATTGTGTTCCCTTTTCAGAATCTTAGGCATGGCGCATGATCATGATGGTCATGTTACATTACAGATGCAAAAACTGAGACGGAGAGAAAGGGCTTTCTGTCCAAAGTCACAAAACTGGGATGGAGGCAGGATTCTAATCCATCAGCCTGGATCCAGAGACAATGCTCTTCATCACTATGCAACCGTGGCCTCCGTTTCCTCCTTAAGAAGGGGGCAAGATGCAGGCATGGAGGGAATAAGAGGACAGAAAAGTGGTCCCTCTGTGTGCTCCTTTCGCCTACCGTGGCCTTTCTTAGCCAGGCATTCTTGGAACTCCACTTACTGGAAAGTGGGACATAACATCTTATAAGAGAGGAAGAAAAGCTCAATTATAAGTACATTCTCTACAAACTGGGAGGCTGTTTGAGTCATGTCCTACAAAAAGAGACATGTGCTGCGCTTGAAGCCCCACTCCATCACTTGCCAGTGACTTTTGAGAGAATTGTTTGCCTTGATTGCCCTGTTTCCTCATATATAGGATGGCATGTTGACAATGTTTACTACCTAGCTGAAGAGTCATTTGAGATAACTGAAAACATCTCATCCCGAGACTAGCCTATCAGAGATACTTAACAATCTTTGGCTAAAGCCTCCAGGAGACGCTGGAAACGTCCAAGCTGCATTCGACTTTAGAAGGCAGTTTCTTGAGGCCATGATTTAGAAATGTACATGTGTGGGTCTATTTACTTTCTAATTGTCTCTTATTAAAAGCAGGATAAGGCGAGGCGACATATGAATTAGACTAACTCCCCAGAAACCAGCCGTATGCCCACTGCCAGGAGAGCCATAATAAGCTAGGTTTGATCCTGGCTCTCCAGGACATTAACTCTTGCCCTGACCAACATTCTGTGAAAGCATTTTGGGTGGTGTGCCCCTAACTTCAGGGGCTCTCGACCCGTTTGTTCCCTTAGGACTCTAATCCCTACTGAGAGTCTAATCTCAGAAGCGAAGCTCTCAGCACCTGCAAGATAAATGGTCCATGCTGTACGGCTAACTTTTCTCTCTTTATTTTAGTGTTCTATCCTGGGGAGAGGAAGGAGGAAGAGCTTTTGTGACATTCACAAGTGCCTTATGAGACTCCTGAGGTCCCTTCCTGTTACATAACCAGGAAACAACTCTGGGAGGAGGATGAGTCTCTCGAGTACTGGAACTGCCCACAAGTTGTGCAGAGAGCTCCAGCAATGCAGCTTTGGTGAGCTGTCGGTCACCATCATCACCCACACTGAGGTGAGCTTTTTGCTGATATGGCCACCGGAGTCACTAATGAAAGTCACCTCTCACTCCTGCAGGCAACCCCAGCAAGCCCATTGATCTGGTAAAACTAGACTCAGGTGGGATTATTTCTCTGGTGCCGTATCCGTAGTGAATGAGCCTTTGTTTATGTCTTCTCTGCTCGTTACCATATCTTCATTAAGGAAGACTTCTAGAACTGAGAACTTCGGTCAGTGGGGGTGATAGGGTCACTGAGGTGACTTTTTGCTATAACCCGAAGCAGCCCTGACATAACTAGGATGAAAGGTAAATCAGGAGATCAGTGACACCCATCACATTATAGACATCACACAGCATGAAGGACTGAGATCTGAGAAGGCCCGGAAGCCAGGAACATGTTCATCCCATGGCCACCATTGATTTAGAAGTCCGCTCACTCAGAACAACAATGTCTCTATGAGCGAAAATTAGAAAGCATGGTTGAAACGCCCTGTGACTTGATGACGTAATGACAACTGAGAACAGTTACATACCGTCACCATGGGATGATGAGAAAGGTGACATCTTCCTGTAGCAGCTGCATGACCGTGCAGACCACTGCTCGAATCTTAACATCAGGAGCCATTAGAGACACTGACCACTGATGGAGGAAGAAGAAAGGGGTGAGTACGCAGAGATGGAAAGTAAGGTGGAGGTAGATGTGGGGAAGAAATGAAGGGGCAAGGAGAAGCATGAAAAGGAGGAGCTGGGGGCTAGGGAGAGAGATGAAGACTAGGAGGTCCTGCTTTTTATAAGCCAGCCTCGGATCCCTCCCTTTCAGCAGGGAGGGAATATGGTGTCATGTTAACATGATCTTTTCTGGATAGAAATAGAAAATTTGAGATGCTGCTTTCAAGGATTCCTGCTTTAGAACTTCTGCCTCAACTGGGCTGAGATGCTGTGATGCTAGCGTTCCGGATGGAGGATGTGGCCTTCGAATCCAGCCTGGGAGAAGTAGCTCCAAGTGACAAGCTTCCCTAGGGATCAAGCCTGTAACTGGAACAGCAGATGGCCCTGGTTCCCAACTGTTTCTTGGTGACTGTGTCACAGTCTGGCAATGGGTGACTCACTTCCCAGAGCACTTCAGGTTCCCATCTGTAACATGCAGTGGCAGTCCTAACCCTAAGCTTTACGAGGCGAGGGGAGAGACTGAAGGAGAAGATGCAACCTCAGATTTCTTGCCTCATAGCTTCAAGAAGTAAATCCTGGGGCTGGGCACACAGCTCTGGGGGGCAAGGGACTTGCTATGCAAGCATGAACACCACAGTCACATCCTAGCACCCACATAAATGTGGGGGGCTGGTTTGCACCAGTGCTCTAGAAGCAGAAAAAAAGAAAAAAAACTTCAGGAGCTGTCTGTATAGACAGAACACCTGAACCATGAGTTCTGGGCTCAGTGAGAGATTCCTGATCACTGTATAATGCAGAGAGCAATCCAGGTCAACCTCCGGCCTCTGTGTGTGTGCTCATAAATGTACACACGCACCTGCACACACACACACATGCAAATAGACCTGTCACACATGCACATACCAGGTAAACCTGCATATAGGAATAACAATAAAAATAATAAAAATCATAATAAAAGAAGTGAGCCCCAAGGAGAAGTAGGCCACAGACCCACTTCTTTGGTGAGAAACATTTGCTCCATGTTGGGTGAGATTGTGTCCCAGCCCTACTCAAAGCCCAGTTTCTCTAAAGAGCCCATAAATGTCATAAAATGCCAAGCATGAGCAAAGAGTTGAGGAACGTGTTCCCTCCTAACAGCCTCCCGGAACATGATTCAAATATATAGCACAACGAATAGAAAGTGAATGCATTGTCACCCCTTGGGATCTTTGTCAAATGGTCAAATCTATAAAATATTGGTCATGTTTATTGAATTTTTGTCTAATTTTAAAAGCAATATGTGAACATTTAAGAAAAAATAGAACTCATAAAGAGGATGGTGAAAATGACCCATAAATAACGTTAATAGTCTGGTGTGTTTCCTTCCCATCTCTCTATATGTAAATAAGATCATGGGATCACATTACATGAATCCAATTTCACATCTTATCTTTTGTACTTACTGCTGTGCTATGGGCATTTCCTAAGATCATTAAGCGGTCTTCGGAAGCATGATTTGTGTTTGTTTCATAAAATTCCCTCATATGCACATAATACAATTTATTTAACCTTCACCCATCTGGGGACATTTATGTAGGCCGTTTCCTATTTTTTTCCTTAATAAATCATAGTGGACTTGGGGTTTCTGTGTGAATTTATGATCATTTTATTAGGGTAGATTCCTAGAAGTGAAATTACTAGGTCAACTTGGCAGCCTCTCAGTAGCAAATGGCAGAAAATTTAACTCAAGAGAGTATGGCTGCCAGCCACAATCAGAGCTGTGGGATCTTGGTTGTGTCCAATGGGAGGGGGCGCATTTCAGTGTCCTAATTCCAATGCAATGCTGTAGAAGTCTCTGTGACTGGAATATAGGTTTTTCCTCCACCTTAGCACAAAACAAGCACTGTGGCACAGGTTTCAAAGGTTCAGTTGACTTAAGCCAATTAGGGGCATTCTGGAAGACAAAGTCAGCTTGCCCTGTGTTCCCGGGATCTGGATGAGAAGTACTGATATCCAAAAGTGTGAAGGAGAAAAGATCAGAAACGAAGCCAGAATTAATGTCAATAAATAGTTACTAACTACATGAACTTTCTAAGGGCCCTGACACAATCACTCCAATCCCTATCAGAGCTATGGCAACATCGAGTCGGCAGTGTGTGAGAAGGTCGCATTTGTGATTTCATTTCGTTTCGCTCCCCTGCCCGATTTCAATATTACTTATCGTTTTCTGCGTTGTGTGCGTACAAATGATGAATGGCAGGAGGACACGTCTGTGTATGCGCCTCTGCATGCCACTGTGTCCGTGTGACAGAGGACACCCTTGGGAGTTAGTCCTGCACTTGGTCCTTATCTGAGAAAGGCTCTTCTGTTCACTGCTGTGCACACCAGGCTAGTCGGTCGGCGAACATCTGAGACTTTGGCTCTTTGTCGCTCATCTCCTGTAGGAGTGCTGGGATTGTAGACCGACTTGCACAATTGCACCCAGCTTCACATGAATTTGGGGGAGCTGATCTCAGGTCCCCATAGTTGTCGAGCCATCTCCCAGCCTCCCCACCCCCTGCCAAGTTTCAATTTGCTGGCCCCGCATAACTATTACATCCTGATTTAAGCTTACATCCCCTTGGTTATTGCTGTATGTTCACGGTCACTTAGGATTTTTGTACTTTGAGTGCTAAATAGTATTAGAAAAATTCCCCCCAAAAAAATCCAGAAGTTGTGTTGACCTACCCTGCCCTGACCATTGAGGAGCAGAGAGTAGTATTAGGGGTCCTGTCTGAAAAGAGTCTAGATTTTCACTGTACCCCTTAACTGGGTGTTTCTTCAGTGAAGATCCCTCTGGTATTAGTTAATTCCTTATGGAGTTTGGAACCACGTTGTCTGGTCTTTCAAATAGGAAAGGGGACTTCAGGTCTTCTGGGTAAGTCTCTCAGAATAACAGTCCAATGTGCTGAGTCATGGAGTGGCTCCTTAATGAGAAGCAGAACTTCCTTAGAAGGATGGGAATGAATAGAGGATGTTAGAGGGGTTTTGTTTGCTTGCTTGCTTGTTTATTTTTGGAAGTGTCTGCATGGCACACAGAGGTATTTTTCTAGTAAGAACTGCAATTTTTTAAACCTGGGTTCCAGAAAACATGCTCTGGTCTGGAAACTTGGATGTGAAACTCATCATTAAAGAAGCTAGTGAAGTAATTCAGAGAACAATGACAAAGGTAAAGAACATCTATCTAAAGGACAGACAAAAGAGTTACCAGAAAAGGGAATGGAAAATGAGTGGCCCGAGAGATAAGAACAAAAACCAGCCAAGTGTGATGTGCCAGGGCCACAGAAAGAGGGTACCATGCTATGGGGAAGAGCCAGTGGCTTCAAATGGCAAAGAGAGTGGGGAAAGAGTGGACTAGAGCCTGTTAACATGATAGAGACACAGCTTCCCATAGCATCCTCCCACCTGCACCTTAGAGAAGAGAGGTAGACCTCTTTAACCCTGGCTCTGACGTTTCCTTCCTCTTTCCCCAGTGGAACAAACTAATGAGACAAAACAAATGTCTAGCTCAGCACTCAGCCCAAATATGATGGGAAAGAAGGAAAGAAAGATTATGAAGGAAAAAAATTGATTTCCGTTCCTGTACTCAGGACCCTCTCCACACTATTCTTTTATTTCTATTTAGGGGATGGGATGCTACCATAGACTCAGGCTGGTATATTCATCTCCTCCACCCGTCCCTCACTACTTCCATTGATACCCTTTTTTCTAAGGATTCCATCATTTCCAAAATCACCCGTATTGGCCATGCTCAGGCAGACTAAGAAGACCCAAGCAGAGTCGGGACAGTAATTCCAGTCCCTGGAAGGGGCAGAACATTAATGCTGTGCTGAGGAAGTCCTGGCTGGGCTGTCCTGGCTGTCTAATAAAGAGAAAGTGTTAATTGTAGCAGTCACCCCCTGCCAGTTTACCACAGTATGAACAGCACTGACATCCAGACCTGCTGAGACTCGGGTCTCGGTGCCCTAGTCTCCAGGAAAGAGAAACATGGAAATCCACCTCCACCCCAAACTCACCTCACAGCCTACTCCTCTGGGGAACTTAATGAGACAGCCCAGTGGGCTGTATGGGAATGAAAAACAAAGCCCATTACCCCAATCAAGCTTGGGGGAGACTTCTGGGAGTTGGCTACTGTGGGGATGCTCCAGGCTCGAAGCTGCCTGCTACCAATATGACTGCAAAGCCAAGTTGTGAAAAGGGTTCTTCAAGCTACCTGGGAAGTCTGCTCTTTCCCCAAGGGAGTTTCTTATGGCCCTTTCGGTGCTCCCTCAGATTCCAGTGAGTCATGGTCCTAAGGGTTTATCTTTAAACATCAGATTTAACCATAAAACATTAGTAGATAGAGTATTTAAACTACCACAGAGTCTGTAAACTAGATAGTTAACAGGATTGTCCCTTGCTTTCATTGTCATGGTAACGAGCCTGCAGCTTGAGAGTAATCCTGGCAAAGTTCCCAAGCATCTGGTGGGCAGAGGACATTTAAATCTGCATGTAACTGGTGTACTGAGCACTCTGAACTCAGCAGGGTGTATGCACAAAATAATTGTATTTTTTCCAGTCTCTGCACCTATTTTACACTCTGTAGAGCCTCCCCTTCCTAATATATAGCACAATCCCTTAATAATATCTTGGGCAGGTCCCATACCTTGCTGGTCATGTTTGCCTCTTCCAGCTCAGGATAAGTCAGTCTTCAGGGGACTTAGCCTGCCTTCCCCTCCTCCCTCCCTCCTCTACAGATGTGAGCTTTGTATCAGCTTTCTGGGGCTGCCACAACAATGCTCAACAAACAGGATGGCTTGGGACAGCAGAAATGTATTGTCTCGGAGTTTGGCAGCCTGGGAGTAAAAAAACCAAGGCATGGGCAGAGCTGTGATTCTTCATGAAGTCCTAGCGAAGAGTACCTCTTGCCTCTTCCAATGTCTGTTGACCCTGGAAATACCTTGGCTTATGAAAGCTGGTATTCCCAGCTCTTTCGACTGGTGTCTATTGCCCAAAATTCTATAATTTTTTCTATAATAAGGATGTGCTCCCACTAGATGAGAACCCACTCCAAAATGACCTCAATTTTGACATAATTGTCTCTGCAAGATTCTGTTTGAGGATACAGTGGCATTCAGAGATGCTGGAGGCCACATATTTTGAGAGGGCACACCTCAGGCCCTACTGAGTCTGGGTTCTGAGCAATCTCCTGTGCTCTAGTTCTGGGTCCTCCAGGGATAAATGATGTGAGGGGAGCAGAGGCAGGGAGAGATGGCCAGCTATTTGTTTGTGTTACTTTCTGAGCATTTGCACACTGGACATGGATGCCTCCAAATCTTTTAGTCTCCCAGTGGTGGACTCTTTCTCCTGGGGATACATACATGAATTCTGTTCCATGAGTCTTTTTTTTTTTTGTGGCAAAACCCATGATGAGAATGGTTGTTTTCCTCAGCCCAGGTCCTCCAGCTCTCAGGCTGGAAACCAACCCTAAGCTCCCAGTCTCTTGCTTCAGATGGCTGACACTTTAAAAGTTTTGTTTCCTAGACACCAACTCCAAAGCAAGAGCAAGCTTTGAACTTAGTACCGTGTGTGTGTGTGTGTGTGTGTGTGTGTGTGTGTGTGTGTGTGTGATAACTGAGGTAACACAGAGAAGCCAACAGAAAGCAGATTTAATATCATAGCCAAGTTAGAAAGATTAATATGTTTACATCAACTCAGAATTATTGCCAATGTCTACAGAACAAAGGGTCCTTTTCTTTGTTTTCTAAGGCTAGGATAGGTTTTAGTTATTTGTTATGCTGTAGTCCTGAGGATCAAACTCAGGATCTTAAACATGCCAGTCAAGTGATCCACCAGCCAAAACACCCGAGACCCCACCCTACTGAGACAGTCTTGCTATGTGACTTAGGCTGGTTTGAACTCACGACCCCACACCATTGCATCCCAAATGCTGAGATTACAAGCATGCACCGTCACAACTGGCTTAATGGTTGGTTTTGAACGTCATTCTTGTAAGTGAAGTGTCACTCCAGGAGATAGGTGAAGGAAGAACGGTTGCATTTTCTGATTACAGGTGAGCATGAGTTGAAGAGATAATTACATAGCCATCATACTACTTGTCGATAACTGTCTATATGATAGACCCTTTGCTGGGTGTTTTTATATGCACTGTCTGACTTCTCTCTGAGCCTTGTGAGATAAGAACTGCTTCCCTTGTCTTACAGAAAACTGCTTAGAGCAGATAAAATCCAGGCCCACAATAATGCTGGCAGCATCATGCCTGGCATTCACAGCTGGATTTTGGTTCATCTTCACCATATCCTGCTGACCTAGAGGAGTCTCCTGGATCATTCCTCAAAATGCATTCTCTGTACCAGCCATGTGACCACACACCTCCAGTCCACAGAGCATTCCAAGCAGCCATTAGTGTCTTCATGGTGATCTTCATTTTCTGCTGCTGGCCCCTGAGGATTTAGCAAGTTTACGCCTGTACTGAACTGAGCTGTGGTTCTGCTAGTGGATGCTGAGCTCCACATGGGATTCATCAATATTTAGGGTTTAAATAAGAAAGCAGGGGACAGGAAATAAAAATGGGCCCATACCACGATGAGGAAAAAACAATGTTCGGGGGTGGGGGGAGGGCCATCACATTAATTCTGTTTTCTTCTTACCGGTCAACTTGTGCTATCAGGCTAAGAAGAAAATCTATGAAATATGACAAAATTCATGTGCAATTATAACTACCTCTGGCAGTGTTTTTGTTGTATTCAAAACAACGCTGCATACAAAATTTGGAGGGGGGGGAATGGAAAAGAAAAGAGAGCAGGAAACCAGCAGAAGGGAAGAAAAAAATATGTCCCGATTGGAGTTAAGCAGGAGGAGGGAGACAGCGTTTCTCCAGCACTTTTTCAGAGCATTTGCCCATCAAGTGAAGACAGCCATTGTCAAAGGCTCCAGTGGTGCTCATAGTAAGTGTCTGGCTACAGTGCAAGGTGCTTTATAAATGGATGAAAGCACAGTAGCGAGTAAGGCTGGAGAGAAATGCACTGCGCTCAAGCTTATGTCTTGCTTTGCTGGTGTCATTGGTTGAAAAAGATATCCCACAATTCAAAACAAGCAATTACACTGAGTCCCCTTGTGAGCAGGGAAAAAAAAAAGGTGAGTGGAAAGATAGCAGACGTGGTTACCAGGGACAGCACACACCACACACACACACACACACACACACACACACACACGCACGCACTTTTTCTCATGTACATCAGTTGCTCATGGCTTATGACACCTTAGTCTCAGGCATTCTCAGCTTATGTTCATAGCATCATTTTCCAGCAGGATGCACAATGCACAATGCACAATGGACTGGATCCTTCAGAGAGGTAAGTAAGTGGTTAGTATCAAAACCTCCAGAAATAGAAGATCTGTTCACACACAGAAAGCCAATGCATCCGGGAAGAAGAAAAGGACTAAAACTCCAAGTAAGGGTTGCTTTCCTCTTCCAAGCGCTCCCAGATCTCTGCCATTCTCATCCTTTTGGCAATCATAGTACAGCACCTGGCAGTCTCACTGCCAGCAAAGGTTTTCTTATATCCAATCTCTTCACAGTGTGCAGACACACGGCCTAATGGACATTCACACACAGAAAGGCTGCTTCAAAAGCCACTCCTTTTGATTGTCCATCCATTTTCCTATCTCTTAATCAGACGCTGGAAAAAAAAAAATCCTTCCTGGACCGCTGAAACTGAGCTGTCGTAAGGCCTCTATCGGTTTGTTTGTAAATTTAAAAAAAATATGAAATAATTGAAAGTATACATTGGATCTTGTTCTTTGCCCTCTGGAAAGGCTCCCACAGCCAGTGACCCATCCCGTGTTAAATCAGAACACCGCAGAAACGAGTCACAAAGGTCCCGTGGTTCACTAAACACACCAGCAGCTGTCACCCTTAACACTAGAGCTAATGACATCCCTGTGAAACATAGGTGTTGATGGGCTGGGAAATATGCTGCCTACTTCCCAAGTCAAGTTGCCTTCCAGCTAAGTTACACACTCTCACACTCAAAGAACAGCCTGTGAATGCAAATCAGGAAATGCAAAATAATTATCTGCCCTTGATTTATTAAGTATGAAAGAGACAGATCATCTATAAATGTTCACACTTCTAAACTTTTCGGCAATAAAATAATGAATTTCTAGACTTATGTTAACACTTTCTATTGAAAAGCAAAAAAAATTAAAACCCTCTAACTGACCCAGTTTTCTACCAAGTTGAGGGGATTTTGCGTGATTTCTGTATGCTGATCATTTAGTGTTTGATCAGTGTTTGTCCCAGGAGTCAGGAGTGCAGAGTTCATTGCCTGACTGGACTCCCTATGCCCTCTCATTTTATTCTTGCTCCGTTTTCTCTTATGTGGATCGCTGTTTTGCCTGCATGTGTGTGTGCAATCACTTGTGTGCCTGCCTGCTGCAGGTAGAGACCGGAAGACTGCCAGATTCCCCTGGAACTGGAGTTGCATATGGTTGGGAGTAGTCATGTGGGTGCTGGGAATCTGAATCCAGGTCCTCCTCGAAAGCAGCCGGTGCCCTTAACTGCAAAGCTATCTCTCCAAGCCTCTCTGGGGCCCTCGCTTAATCATTCCATCCTTGAACTCTGGAAAGCAGCCTGCAGCTCACTGTTGAATAAAGGCTGCCCTTTCTTTCAGTGACACACTGCCCCAACTCTGCCCCAACTGCTTACCCTATCTTAGCCAATATTTACCCTGGTTGTTGGGTGAGGGTCAGAGTCCTGCCTGTCTCTTTCTCTTCTCAGACCATCCTTTCTACCATCTGCATCTCCTTTCTTCATTTGTCTACATCCTCTAAAAGTCCCACGACTTCAAGCCCTGTACACCAAAACTGAAGTTTTACTTTCCATTCCACACAGCTGAGATCAAGGAGACCACCTTCTATGTGTGACAATTTTCACAATCCCTGGAAGATTCTGAGCACTCTAAAACTGGCTGTGGCATGTTGTTATCCCACTTCAGACTGCAAGAACTTTGAAACAACTGTTTTATCAACCTTTGGAGTTTCAACAAGTAAGCCTATAGCTGTCCAAGAGCAGATGCAAGGTTAAATAGCATACATGTACAAAGGTGTTTGGTGTGAGGCAGACCTGAAACATCAAGATGTATGTTTGACCTGGCTCTACACATTACATCCCTAAACAAAGTCTCTAGCAGCTCTTGTGTCAAGAGTGATGTGTAGACTCAATAGTTCAGCTTTTGCTGCCTTCATAAAACAGGCTTGATTTTTCTTCTCAGCATTATTGTCAACACTTCACTTTTCTCTTTGAACTTGCTCTACCTGTTCTCCCTGGTACAACCCCCTCCATCTCTCCAGCTCTGTCTCTATACCTTGTTTTTGTTGTCTTCCTCTCTTCCTCTCAGATGATATAGTCTGTCATCTTTATCATCCTCTAAGCTAAGTTTACTCATCTAAGTCAAAACAGTCCCATGTCTTCTGAGAAGCCATCTCAAACCACCTTTTGTGAACTTCTAAAGCCACTGTTGTCTACTTTTTAACATATCATTAATCTTAAAACCCTGTGACACCACAGACATTATTTCTTATAATGTTATTTAATTTTCCACTCATGTATGCATTTATCGACACCTGATCATAAATTTACTAATGACAAATGTTCTGTGTTTTAATTCTTTCTGTCTCCTTGGGTAGTTAGTCTTGCATCTCATGTGCAGCAGACATTTGGTCAGCATGTTATTATTTTATTCTTCCACATCTTTGAAAGTCCAGTTAAATTCTCCCTCGTTCATATGCCATCCCTCAAGACTCCAGGACAAATGGACTTTTCCCATTTCTATGTTCAGTTTCAGTTAGTGTCTGTCCTGATCCGTAAGGACACTAAAGGCTTATTTACAGCTTTCTTCATGCAACTGAATATTCTCCTTCATAAGAATAGAGCTTGGTCTGGTTAGTTTTTGTCAACTTGATACAATTCTAGAGTCATCTGGAAGAGGAAACCTCTACTGAAGAATTGCCACTATCAGACTGGGCCGTAGGCAAATTCAGGGGCAAATTCTTTGATCAATGATTGAAGCAGAACTGTGCAGCTCACTGTGGAGAGGACTGCCCCTGTGGTCCTGGGTGAACTGAGAAAGTAAACTGAGCAAGTCACAGGGAACAAGCCAAGAGGCAGCACACTAGTGTCTCCGCTACTGTTCCTGTCACTAAGTTCCTGCCTTGAGCTTCTGCTCTGGCTTCTGTTGATGGTGGACTTTTACCTCTCCACATTTCTTTTGAGCATTGTTTTAGCACAGCAATAGAGAAGCAAATAAGGACACCTTGGCTAGGAGCTTTTCTAGGACATGTTTCCAATACTATTTTTCTAAAGTCATTTTCAAATTCCAGTGAGGTCTAATCTAACAGGGTCGGAATTAAACAAGATACCCCAATAAGAATTGAATTGGATGTGAATATAAGTGTCCTCACAGCTTGCTATGTTAATTGAGAAGCAAGATCTACAACATAACATATAATTTGTGTGTCTGTGTTTCTACTGTGATGAAGATATACCAAGGCACTTGCTGGGATATACTTGACAAGCTAGAAGCAGACCAGAAAAAAAAAAAAACACACATCAGTGAAATGCCCTGTGAGAGCTTCTCCATCAAGCTGTGGTTGGCTTAGAAAGCTTTTTTTGCTGCTGAGAATTGCTACTTCAGACACGTGTGTTCCAACAGCAGCTGCGATGACTAATATGAAATAATACCTCGTCCCCAACTCCTCTGCATTTTATCTGATAATAGACTTGTTTGTGCATTGATTCTTGACTACGGACTCTGCTGGCACTGACTGTGCAAAGGTGAAGGCAGTGGAAACAGCCTTAGTCCTGCAGAAAAGGATGCTTGAACAACTGGCCAAAAGAGAACACTGGCAAAATGTGAAAAACTAAGTGTATTTTTGTGTGGGGGTTGTGTCTCCGTCTGTTCAGGCATCATGATGACAAGACATCATAAACTGGGCATCTTATAAGCAAGAGGAACTTCATTTTTACAGCTCTGGAAGCTGCGAAGTCCAAGGTCAAGGAAGCGTCTGTCTAATGAGATCTCATTTGCTCCTTTGTAAGTGGAGTCTTCTTGCTTTGTGCTCCTGTGGTGGGGAAGGGAGGCAGATTCCTTTATTAGGCCTTTTTTGAGGGCACTAATCCTACTCACGGAGGCTCTGTCTTCAAGACCTAACTGTTTCCTGGAGCCTCCATGGCTTAGCACAGTCTCACTACGGATTAAGTTTCAACATATGAATTGGCAGAAGGGATGACACAACAGAAACTTTCAGACTAAAGGAAGCAGAAAGGGATGGATTCCCAAAAAGTGTGTATAAGCTTGGACTTGAGGGATGAGAGAAATCAGAGGGAGTGCTGGACAAGTGGCATACTAGAGAACTGCTTGCTCAAAGGCCTGAGGCAGCACATCTAGGACATAGTGAATGAAAGTGGCCTTCATAGAGCGGACACTGAAGACATCAGAGATGCAATGAAGGCCAGACTCCCAACCTATGCTTTAGATTCTAATTGATAATGTAACAATGGGACAGCAAAAGGACACTGGCTTGTGTAACAGAGTCAGGGTTTGTGCCCTAGGTGTGCCACTAGACAGCTGTGTGGCCCTTCCTGCTGTCTGTGGTGATGTATTCATTTACTCATTCATTCACCCATTCAACTGAACCATGGCTTACCAGGCATCTGCTCTGTACTCAGGCATATTCTAGGTATAAGGAAAACGGTGAGAAAAATGAAGGATAAAATCCATGCTGTCCAAGGGCACACATTCCGCTGGGAAACAGCCAATTATATAATTACTTTCTCCTTTCCTCTTCTTATATCTATGTATCTATCTATCATCTAGCTAGCTAGCTACCTATCTATCTGAGGACAGTAAAAATAGCTGGGTAACTTCAAGGAAGTATTCTTAGAGACTCTATGAAGAATGTATGTGAATCTGAATGAAATGAAAGGAACCCTGCAAAGTAAGAGTTGCCAGGAAAGAGAATCAAGAGGGACGCTGACTCTAGATCTAACTAAGGAGCCTTCTCTCATCAGATCCAAGAGCCAGACACCATATTCCATGGTGTAGAGGAATTTCAATCCAGCAACATTGCTACTCTGGCTGGAATACAGACACACCCTTAGGACACACCTTTAATCCAAACAATGAAGGTAAAGTTAGTTTGTAGAAGGAAACAGAGAGGTTGGAGTTCATTCCTGAGTTCAAGGGAAGTCAGCAAAGGCAGTTGAAGCCAGAGAAAAAGAAGGAGCCAGAAGATCAGAACAGATTGCTAGAGTTAGTCTGAGGCCAAGCAGGCCTAGAGTTCCAGTCAGAAGCTAAAAGAAGCCAGTTTGAGTCAATCAGCTTGGAGAGGAGTTTAAGCCAGAACAGCTGAGTTGAACCAGCCAGCCAGAGTTCAGAAAAAGCTAGAAAAGGTGAGTTTATCCAGCAGTAAGTCTCAAAGACTGAAAACATTCTAGATTAGATTGTATGGAGGCTAGAAGTTTCCAGGACTAGGCCTAGGTTAGCACAGGAGTCACTGAGCCTCTGAGACGACAATTACTTTAGGCAAATAAAAGATATTTTAACTTAATTATTTATGGGGTTAACTTATTGACTCCCTAGGATAGCCCTATGACACAGGAATAAGTTCCCTTTTGTGCAGTGTGACCCCTTCTCATGCCGTCTCCCTGGGCATGTGTGCATTGACTCCTGAGAACATGTTAGATTGGTGCAGGAAGTGGGCAATACTGATTCCTTAGCTGCTGGGTGGGTGCAGGCTCTGAGAAGGCTCTTCAGGCTTTCACGTTTTAACACCAATGGCCCTTTCCATGTGTCATGAGCAAGACTGGGATCCATTCAAGGGTTCTTAAAAATAGGAGAAAAGCCACAGCTAATATGAAATCATATCTACGTATTGAACCACTTTGGTTTTCAGCGTGAGGCAGGGATGAAGTGAGGGCAGAGAAAGTTTACTTGTGTCCTGAGCTCCCAAGTTCAAAGGAGTTGGAGTTAAGCAGTGAAGAAGCAAAAGGGATTCAATGCCTGCAGACGTAGGGGAGATAGCAGAAGTATGTGACAGAGAAACTTCAGCCAGGACATTTGGGTGCTGTGTGAATAGACACAGGTAAGAAAGGTTGGGGCATCAGGGATGTGGGAAGTGAGGTCAAGAGTGCCTGAGAATCTTCGCTGTGGAGGTCTGTGGCACAAGACCTTCTGGGTCTTTTGTAAATTTTTTTGTTCTGTTTTTTGATCTGGGGCTGTGTGGTCAGCTTCTGCTTTATTTGTTTGTTTGTAATCTCATATTTAGAAAGCCAGGACCATGGCAGAGAGAGAGAAAGGAAGGGGTCTTCTGTAATCTCGATCTTTGCAGCACGGATGGATTTCCTGGGAGGAAGGAATTCCCTGAGGTGTTGATTTCTACCGGATGACTTAGAAAAACACCAGGCTGCTCAGACAGGTCAGACAAAGACTTGTGCCTCCATGCTGCTGTGGAAGCTGTGGTCTTGAGTCTCCCCAGAGCCATCTGGGGGCAAGCTGTCAAGATCGTTCAGTTTCCAAATGAGAGTTTTCCTCCGCTCTGGAGTACCGCGTCCTTGACAGCGACTCCCAGCATTCTGGCCGTGACCTGTTTTATGTTTTTCCCCACCTTGACACTGGAAGCAACAGAAAGGGACATGAAATAAACAAACGCTCAGCTCTGTGAGAGGATTCTTAGACCTAAACTGAATGCCTTTGCTATATGATGAAACCCACTGGATGCTTAGCGCTCTAAGTGATAGGAAAGTGATTAACAGAGATATCAGTTGTCTTTCAATTATATAATGCAGGAAGCAGTTTTCCTCCGTGTCAGATAGGTCACAAGACTTGGGACATGGCCACTTTCACGTCAAAAAGCATGCATTGCCAGAGGTAGCATCGTTAGTGATCCAAGCAGATTATTATTGTTGCTATTTTGATTTTAAGTTGGCTCCTCTAAAATAATGCCTCAAGGCTGGGCAGCGAGAGAAGTGGATCAGAACCCAGGAAACTGGTAGTTCATGGTGCTCCTGTGTCCTCCAGCTTCTTCATCATTTGCATAGCAGATGCGTCACCTGAGGGAGCACTTCCTGCAGTGGTTGTCTGATAGGGTTTTGTCCTGAACTGCAAACTGAGAGATAAAAGCCGTGTTGAGGGGTGGAGAGATAGATCCCTGGGTAAAGTGCTTGCTGTGCCTGTGTGAGGGACCTGAATTCTGATCCCCAACTGCCAGACAAAAAGCCTGGCCCGTTTAAGTGAGGAGAGGGATGGGATGGAAGGGCAGAGAAGGAGGCTGGGGAAGGGATCACTGACGCTAAAGCCCATGCTTGTCTTTAAATGCCCTACACTTGGTTAGCTCTTTCTCCCTCTTCCTTTCCCTCCCCTAGTCTCTCTCTCTTCCACTCCTTCTTCCTCTCCCTCTCTCCCTCTCTCTCTCTCTCTCTCTCTCTCTCTCTTTGTGTGTGTGTGTGTGTGTGTGTGTGTGTGTGTGTGTGTGTGTGTTCAGTTGAACTTACCCTACAGGGATAATGGTCCTCCAAAAGCCACAGGTCACCAAATAAAAAGCCAAGTACCAGGGGTGAGCTACTTCCCCCAAGTTATTGGTCAAGGTTGTCCCCAAGAGCCCAAAGTAATGCAGGCTATTGCTATTGCCCTTGGCTTCCTACCAGAACTTGACAGTAAGATCCTGTTACTGTGATGACGTCACACATCCTGGCCACAGGACATGGACAAATCAAGTTGGTACTAACCAGGAAACTTGGCCCATGTTGGCTAGCTTCAATAGTACCAGAAGGTGCCTTTTGATGAGAAACAGAAGACAGATAACCTAGTTTCTGAGCCCTACAAATACACCACCACCACACTTGAAGACATCTGATGGTAAAACTATCGGGCCTTTAGCTCTGTGTGAAAAACTCTGGTACATGTCTTATAAACTAAGTGATGCTCAGTAATTTTGGTTTGATCTTCACGGACGTAAAGAAAGCACTAGAACTGACTAGAAGAGCCCTCAGACCCCATGCATCTTAACTTAGCTCTGGAGTAAAACCTGTAGGAGAATCTGAAAGAGAGTTGGGTCATTGCTGCAACAAAATAGCTGATTAAAGCAACACAAGAAAGGGAGGGTAGTTTATTCAGGCTCATAGTTCCAGGGTTTGGCTCATCATGGTAGATAAGGCAGGACTGGGAGGCAGCTTGTCAGTCATACCATACCCACAACCTGGAAATAGATGAGTGCTTGGGACTCAGCAGGCTTTCTTCTTCTTCTTCTTTTTTTTTTTTTTATTTTTTATTTTATTTATTTATTTTTTTTTGGTGGTTAAAGGCATGTATTCTTTTTTTTGTTGTTTTGTTTTTTGTTTTTTTTATTAATTACACTTTATTCATTTTGTATCCCCCCATAAGCCCCTCCCTCCTCCCCTCCCAGTCCCACCCTCCCCCCCTTTCTGCATGCATGCCCCTCCCCAAGTCCACTGATAGGGGAGGTCCTCCTCTCCTTCTTTCTGATCTTAGTCTATCAGTTCTCATCAGAAGTGGCTGCATTGTCAGGGTTCTAGGTTATCTCCATGGATAGTCCTTGGGGGCTTTCTTCTTTTTGTTCAGCCCAGGAAGCCATCTGTAGAATGGGGCTGCAGACAGACTAGCTTTTCTCATTTCAGTTAACCCAACCTAGAAACCCCCTCAAAAACATGTCGAAAGGTTTGTCTCCCAAGTAACCTTAAGATCCTGTCCAGTTGGCATTTCCTTATGGGGGAGAAAATAGCACACAGCACAGTAGATCCATGTCCCCAGTTAGGGCCAACCACAGAGTTGTGAACTTGGGTGTAGGAGCAGGTGGGTGACCAGCCTTACCAGCTGTAGACCACATAGTAATCCTTGTAAACCTGTTCAGATAATATTTCAGTCACTGGTAACAGAGAAGGGAGCTTCCCCAATGATCTAGTTCTCTTTCTACTTCCTTTTCTCTCAAGGGAAGGTTGTTAAAGGTGAAAAGAGATAAGTGTTCCTGCCTTGAGCAACTCTTAGAGTCAAATAAATGATGTGGCAAGTTTGTGAGCTTCGAATAGAAAGGCTGGAGAGAGTGTGAGAGAATACACCTGTCAGGAAAGCAATTTGTATCAAGAAAGTTTCCTTGGCAACTTAGTTTAAAACGGCCTGGACAAAACCCAGCCTCGTTGATTAGACCCTCCTGAAAGACCATGGGGTAATGACAAATCTCTACGAAGTCCTTGTCAGGGTAAGTGTCTAACTAGTGCCACGTGGTTTAGGGTAAGAACCTGTCTTTCTCTGCAGCTTGTTAGTGAGCTGGAGGTGACTGAAAAGGGTATGTCCGTGCTCAATTGGGAGCTACTACAAACAGGAGAACAGAATAACAAACAGACTGAACAAAGTGTAAAAATACCCCTACAACACTCAGCCTAGAAAAGCAAGATTTGGTCGTTCTTTAAAAAAAAAAAAAAGGAAAATAAAGGGAGCCAAGAGGAGTAAAAGAAAATATTTAATGGATATAACAAACCTAAAATCCTCACAAAGAACAGCAAGTGTAAAAGCCCTGTAAAGAATTAAAGAGCCAGAGATCTTAAATCTTTAAAGAATTTAAGAGCCAGAGAACTCCAGTGACTTTGGAGTTCAGGAAGGATTTTAAAAATAAGTTGAAACCATCCTGTGTCGATAGAAAACCAAAGCTGGTCAGGGCTGGAGATACAGTTCAGCAGCTAAGAACACTAGCTGCTCTTTGAGAGGGTCTGGGTTTGGTTCCTAGCATCTACATGGTTGCTTACAACTATCAATGACTAGTTCCATGAGATCCAATGACTCCTTCCGGCCTCCGTGGGCCCTGCACATACATGGTACACATGCACACACAAACTGAGGGGCTAGTTTACTAAGACAATACCTGCCCCCACACACACACACTCAGCCAAAATATTTTCAGTGTCTGTTCCAGGAAAACCAAATGAAGAAGATTGTTCTCTCTCTAGAAAAAGCTAATGGCTGTTATGAGAAGTGAGTCGGGACAATAGGAAATGGCTGGCTTTTGAAGGTATAAATAGGGTCACTGAACATGGAGTATAGAAGCTGAAGACAGAAGCCTCACAACGGAGCTGGGGTCGTAGCTCAATTGGCAGAATGTTTGCCTAGAATACACAAAGCCCTGCATTCCATACCTGGTGTTGCTTAAGCCAAGGGTGGCAATACAGGCCTGTAATACCAGTTCTTGAGGTAGAAGCACGCGAACCAGAAATTCAAGATCATCTTCAGTTGTATGCTATGTGTGAGGCCATCCTGGACTATATGAGAGAAGCTGTTGAGATGGGAAATTCAGAATGCATACATTAAGATGAAGAGTAGCTCCCCCAAGACCCTCATTTGGACATAGAAGGTATGGGCATGCAGTTAGGCAAGGCAAGGTCATGATCCAGTACCGGGGGTCCTCAGAATAGAAGAAAACAGACTGATGAGCACCATGGCAGGACACCGTGTGAAGACAGAGGCAGGGGTTAAACCGCAACCTCTCCATGCCGGGAATCACCAGCAACAACCAGAAGCTAGAGGAGGCCAGCTTGGAGGATCGAGTTACACTGTGTCTTCACTTTAGACTTCTAGCGATCAGAGGAAAAAATATAGTGTCTAAGCAGTCCAGTTTGTGACATTTTGTTAAAGCAGACCTAGAACAGTAAATGAGTAGAGAGGTCTGTCCTTCTTTATCAACAGTAGATAAAGCCACAGAGAGTGGAAAACCCTCTGTCTACCATGAGAACAGAGGGAAAGCCCACACTGGAAACTTGAGTCAGTAGCTCAGAACACTGAAGCACTGTAGACAAGGAAAGGGGACAGGGATGAGGAGAATTCTTAGTCTAAGACGTTTATGTCAGAAGCACAGTAAGAGTCATATTTTATTAACTTCCAAATCAATAAATCCCAGATCAGAAACACATGGTCTGACACATATTTTTTTAAATGTGAGCTTTATTGAAATCAAAAGTCTACAGAGATATAAAAGTTAAATGATGTCATTTTTCATTAAATATATATTTAATCTCCTTTGTCAAAATAATAGATAGATTATCCCTTCATGGCCCAAGAAGATGCTGGTGGAATCTAGCTGTCAAGAACCAATCTTTCTGTGGCCCAAGGCTCTGGTCCGAGTGAGGTAAATTCTAGCTCTGCAAGGGGAGGAAATGGTTAAAACGTCAGGGGGCCGATGACAAGAACCTTAACCCCAAGTTCCATAAGCTCTCTTAAAGAACTGTCCATAAATTAACTTAACCTGAAGTAGGGCTGGTCTCCCTGCTCAGGTATAAATACCACCCTCTTAGAGTGAGTTATGTCATTGAAACATTGAGTATGGGTGCTCCATCAGGTCATTTTTCATCTTGAAAGCAAGTGGCAAAGTACAAATTGACAGGAACCGGGAAGGGAGACCACAGTGGAGGGGGGAGAGCGGGAATGGATTGCCAAGCAAGAATTTGGAGTTAAGAGCTCTGAGTACCTGGATCCCCCAAAGAGGTCAAGAGACACAAAAGAAGCAACACAGACAGAAGGAGACGGCAATGGAGAGGTTTGAAGACGTCACAGTAAACTTTGCCAACTTGGCCATGCTGCCATCTGGAGCTCTGGAATGTCAGGTGTATGGGATCCAGAAAATCAGGCAGAGCTGTTTTCAGTGCTGTTACCATCCTGTCCTCCTCGCCTTTGTTTGCTCAGTAAGCTATCCATCTCAGAAAAAGAGCAGGGGCTAAGCAGCACAAGTTCTCTCTCTCTCTCACACACACACACCTGCACACACACTTTCCCTCTGCTACCTGCAGTCTGTAATTGTCTCAAATTTGTACTGAAGAAAAAAAAAAAGACTCTTCACAGCAGGTGCAACCCCCAGTCCCATCTTCTCCCAACCCAACGTTGAATATCTGTGTATAGGTGGGACTAAACTTGCCCAGTTCCTGGTGTTCCAAACAAACCTTCAGTGTGGGACCCCCCATTGGCAGCCCAGCCTATCTTGGCTCAAATAATCGAGGCCCTGAGACACAGCTCAGGCTGCCAGGATGCAGATCAGAAAAGTGGGTGGGAAGAGAGCACAGACTTCCCCTGCCAAGTGAGAGAGTTCTGCCTTAGGCTACAGACAGTGCCTCTTACCCTAATGAGAACTTCTGCTAACGCTGGGTGGTAGTGGTGGTAGAAGCAGCCACATTTATTCTTAGCACCTGGAAGGCAGAGGCAGGAGGATCTCTGAGTCGGAGGCCAGCCTGGTCTACAGAGTGAGCTACACAGAGAAACCCCACCTTGAAAAAAGCCAAAACCTAACCAAACAAAACTACCACCATGTTTAGGTGTACAGTTGTGATGGGCATCCGGCACTCTGGTCTCTGCTAAATAAAAGTCTCGGTGGAGTCTGCATGCTAACCCACACATTTAGGTGACTCTTAGGATCAGGGAAGTACCCCATGGATGTCAGCAGTCGAAGTAATCTCAAGCACCTGTGAAGGGTGGCACCCGAGTATGAGTCCAGAGGCAGCTTCGGAAACTGAGATTGCAGGTGAGGAAAACATCTGCAAGAGGATTTCACTAACGCAGGAGGACAGACAAGGCTGGATGAAGACAAGCGCCCGTGAGGAACAGAGGAATGGACAGACACTGGGATCAACCCGACGCAGCAAATGAACAGATGGCTCCCTCGCTGAACACCCCACAAAAAAAATAAAGTCTTGATCTACTGGGTTCATTAAAATGAGACCCTATGGGAAGCCTGGGGCTTTGTAATATCCTGCCACAAGTTAAAATGTCCTGAGCCTTACTCCTCTAAGTTCTGACTCATTTGTGGTCAGCTGTCCTTTCTGGATTTCCGTATTACTGTTTTCCCACCGTAATTGCCCCTGCAAGTTTCTGAGCTTTCTTTGATATTAGCCTTCAGCCCCTTACTTTGCCTTCCAGACTTCCATGTCTGCCTTCCTAGGTGCTTCTGGGCCAACAGGTCAGGGCTCTGGGTGGACTATGCATAATGGTTGAGATAATAATTAGGATTCTTGGTACCTGGCAGTTGGCATTGGGACTGTGAGGTCTGCTGTGGCTTGAACAGTAAGTATAGTCCAGCGGCTCCTGGGTTAAATGTTTGGTTTTCAGGATAGCCCTGTTGGCAGGTAACAAACCTCTCAGAAGGTAGAGGCTTATGAGAGTTTAGGTGACTGAGGTTTCCCCTCAGAAGGGGTTGTGGAATCTCTTTCTCTGTTTTACAAAGTTGCTGTTTCTGTTTTTTACAGACGCACACGGACTGATACGAGATCCTGTTTTTCATCTTTCCATGCTGTCAGTCCAGGGCATGTGCATTTCTTGCGACTCCTTCTCCCCCCACCCCAACCCACAGCACCTTCCTTGAGCTCTCAGCCCATGCACTTCCTCTGGTGCCCATGCATGGTATTTTTTTGTTGCTTCTGTCATAGACTCCCACTGAATGCTTAGTTAAATAACAACGAAGTGCCCCAGCGGGCTGTTCTCCTTAAGCGCCACGTTCATTGACCACCACCTGTGCTACTCAGCTCCAACACTTGGCTCAGCCTCCAAATGGGGCTCCGCAAAGGGAAATGGGGTCTCCTGTGAATTAATTTTCTCTGCTGGCACCCTGCTGAAGTAGAGAGGGGTCTCTGGCTTGCTTCTAGCACTTGAAGAAAAGAGAGATGGAAAACACACAGCAGCTTTCTCACAGCCCCTCGCCCTATGGATACCAAAATCCAGAGCTCAGTTCCCTTACATAAAATGGCGTGTCCTATTTGCACATACTCACATAAGCCTCCCATTTACATTATGCCATTTCTAGATCACTGACCACAGAGGCCACACCTGGTGCTGCAGGCCAATGATCCCAGCTGCTTTGGAGGCTGAGGAAGGAGGATGGCAAGTCCGAGGGTGCCTGGACTCCAGGGTGAGTTCATAGGCCAGGCTGGGCAATTTTCTGACATCCTTTCTCGAAATGAAAAGGAAACTGAGGATACAGTCTAGCTAGTGGCAGGGTGCTTGTCCAGCGTGCGCAAAGCCCTCGATACAATCCCCGGCACTGAAAATACAAACAATACACTATAAGTGCTGTGCAGATAGTTGTTACACAGTATTGTCTGGGGGATAATGACAGGAGAAAGAGTCAATAACTTTTCAATATAAAAATTTGTTTTCCAAAAGTTTCAATCCCCAGTTGATTGGATGCGCGGGGGGAGGGCCCCGGGATGCAGAGCGCCGCCGCAATTATCTTTCCTTCTTTCTCTTGTTCTCCATGTTGACTTGGCCCTGACTTGACAGCTGTGCGAAGAAAGCACCGAAAGGAATAGCTCAGTGTTCTGAGAGCATGGCTGGAGTTAGGTCAAGGATAGGGGTGGGTGGGCAGAGGGTGGCATGAGCAAGGAGCAGTGGGCAGTGGGCAGGGGCGTTCTGATGTAGTGTGACTTCTCGGCAGGGGTCTGCAGGTGCTTTGGCAGGAACCCTGGCCATGAAGGTTGTGTTAGTTGCTTTTCTCATTACCGTAATGAAATACTTGACAAAAGCAGTTTATGGAAGGAAGGGATTACTTTGGCTCACAGTTGAAGGTGCATCAGCACAGGGAAGACATGGCAGCAGGAATGTGAGGAAGCTGGCCATCTAGCGTCTGCAGCTAGAAAGCAAAGCAAAAGGCGAATGCTACTGCTCTGCTCTTTTTCCAGTCTGGCATCCAGGCCCATGGGATGAAGCCACTCACACTTAGAACGGGTCTTGTCTTTTCAGTTAAACCTTTCTGGACTCATCCTCAGAGACAGACCCATTACCCTGTCTCCTAGGTGATCCTAAATCCAATCAAGTTGATCAAAATTAACATCAGCAAGGCAAACTACTGGAGCTGAGAGCTCCCACAGAGCCCTGCTGTGGCTGCAGAATAGCTCACAGCCCCACTTTGGAGCCACTCTGGGTTTTCTGCTACCAGCTCAGGCCTGTAGTTGAGTTTCCGCCACATGCCAGATCCTCCCAGTTCATTCAATACTTCTCCTGCTCTAGACACAATGGTGCTGGTGACCTTCCGCTATTAAGAAAAAGAGAAAAAGAGGCGGGGAGGGGGGAGAGGCAGATGTTTTTTCATTTACAAAATAAGCGATAAGAGATACCTCTTTCTGTTGTCTTCCTAGTTATTTTCTCCCAGGTCTCAGATAAGGGTGGCAGAGTTATTTTAATTATATTTTCAGTGTGAGAATACAAACCCTTTATGCAATTTTGACAGTTTCCTTTGGGACTACTGGTCTTTTTAATGGGTCTGCTTTCTTGGAAGGAAAAAAAACAGCTTTCTTTCTTCTTTTCTTTTTCTTTCTTTCTCTTTTCTTTCTTTCAGTCACCAAGGATAAGGTGATGAATCTAGCCTGTCTCAAAGACCTATGTTCAAACCATGGTGGTGGGATGGGTGTACGGTGGCAGGAGTTGAGGTGGGGCATGTGGATAATGTTAATTGTGTTTCTGAAGGAAAATTCTCAACTTCATAAAGAAATTCTGGTCTACTTAGAAATCAAGTCTGAGACTGTCATCAACTAAATAGAGATGAGGTCCATCCTGGTGTAGGCTCCAGGGCAACTTGGCCTTGTTGTCTAGTCAAGAGAGAAATAACCTATGAGTTTAAGGTGTTTAACCTCTCACAGCCTCAAGAAAATCTCCTTGGGCATTTCTCTGAGGAGGGAAGACAGGCAGGTTCACACGTAATGAAACATATTACTGATATATGAGGAAACGGAGGCCTGGAGGCAAGATGGCTGGACCGCACACGTACTCACCAGGATCATCAAACCAGATGAAAGCATAGCCTTCCAAGTCCTTGCTTACCTTAGGAGCCATTCCACATGAAGACTAAGTATCAAGTCATTTCTTGGGAAATCTTTCATCTCCGACCCTATCCCTTCCTTCCTCCTCTCCCTCTTCTGTCCTCTACCTCCTCCTTCTCCCTCCTCTTTCCTCCTCCTCCCTTCTCCCTCATCGCATCCTCCTCCTTCCCTTTCCTTCTCCTTTGCCCTCCTGCCACTGTCACACCAGGTCCTGGTGACACTTCCTTTTCACTCATCTAGATCATCAGCTAAGAGAGCTGAGTTGTTTTGTAGACCCTGGCTGCCCCAACACTTAGGAGAATATCCACCTGATGTGTCTGTATCGAAGGCACCCTTTATCCACAGCCCATCTGCCATACTCATAGTCTACAGGGCCGGTTGTTTGCTTTCCATCAGTTGAGTTTCTCTTCCCTGAAGATTAAACTTCCGAGCCCAGACACCTATTGTTCAAGGTCATCACTGTCTGGCCCCTGCTCACTTCTCAGCCTGGTTCTTAGCTAGTTACTCCATCATAGCAAGCTTCCTTTTGATTAAACCATCTGCCTTTCTTGATTTCCTTCCAGTGTGCGCTCATCCCTGCTGTTAGGCAGTTACTTAAATAAATGCACTGGTTAAAAGCAGAAAAAACAGGTTTGCACCCTGCTTTGAGTCTTTCTTTGTTAATTAGGTTACCTAACCTTCCTAAGCCTCAGTTTCTGCCCCTGGAACATGGATCTCACACTACTACTTGATGCTACCATGATGGAAATGAGTGCTCATCACATTGCTCACAGAGAGGAAGTATGAGCTTATTTTCACCAGCCTACCCAATTTCCTTTCCCCAAAGTATATTTTGTCCCTAAACTCTTTCCTGAAAACAGCAACAATGAGGACAGATAATAACTAAATAATAACTAACATGTTCTTTCCCATGTGTCAAGCAGGGTTCCATGTATCTGAAGACATTAACTTACTTACTCTTCATATCAACCACAATGTAACATAATTATTTCAGCTGTAACTTACCAAACATTAACACTCTCCCAGTTTATTCAGATAGAAGGGATGGAGGCTGAACAGCTCCACCCAGGGCTCAGAATCACTCCTTGTCAAGACCCTCCCTGAGCACCAAGCTATGCACAGCATCTCTAGGCCCATTACAGGCGATAGCCAGGTTCCCAGCACCATTCATCTGGCAGGTAGATGCTTAGGAACAAGTGTTTGTGCCAGTGATGGTGACTTTTCCCAGCTCCAGTCAGGACCTGAAAAGGTTCCCAATCTCTGCCAACTGATTTTGGTGAAACAATCCAGATTTATTTTTATGCAGTTTTGTAGATATGGCCTCCAAGCCAAGTGTCACCGGTTAAATCAGGGTGTGGTCTGACTGTGTGCTGCAGAGCCCCATTCTGCCAACTTTTCCTGCTCTAGACTCCCACCATGCCTGTCTTGAGCCACCTGCCTTTGTCCCTGTAGGTAACAATGAAAGACTTCATATAACTGGAAATCTGTCCTCTAAAGCCTGGATCAGTGGCACAGGACTATAAATTCAGCTACTCAAGAGGCTGAGGAGAGATAATGGCAAGTATCTTGTGTAACCCTGTTTATCAAAGAGAGCAGAAGGCCCAGTGTAGGGGAAAAATGGTGTAACAGCAGAGCATTTACCTGATATATACAAAGCCCTAGGTTCAATCCCTGGCACCACCAAAACAAAAGCAAAACTGAATCTGTCCAAGTACAACAACCTGCTTAGAGAATTGAGGACATGCCTCCTATTCTGAGGAGAACTGATTTGAAAACCCAATTCCACCTGCAAACTTAATTCTCTTTGAGTTGAATGAAGCAACTAAGACAGAGAGAGAGAGATCATGGGGACCAGAGTATAGACATCTTTGAGAAGCTGTTGGTCTGATTTCCACAATTCAATAATAAGTTCAAAGTGAAACCAATACCTAGTCTCTATCAAGTCATCGCATGCCAAACATGGCTCTGGCAGGCCTTGCTTGCCCTTCTCCCCCAACCCCTCTACCTTGTTAAAAACCATTAGATTACATTCCTAAAGCTAACCCCCAAGGTCTATTCCTTACTTGGCCACTACCTCTACCTGAGGCTGACTACCAAGGTCCAGCTATCAAAGCCTTGAAGCCCAGAAAGCAGAAGCTTCCTTTGGTTCACCTATTTAACATGTCCAATTAAAATTAAATACCTCATCCTAACACAGGATGCCTTTATAAACTATCATTTGTCTACTGACCACTTTTGTCTGCTCTTTGCTCTTCTGGGACAAATACCCTGCCCCCTCTCCCATGTTGCCTTCCCCTTCTCATCCTTTATCTCCTGTCTTTGTTTCTTCTTCCCTGCCCTTTGTCCCTCTGGGGCAAATAAATCTCTTTTGAACTGAGAACTTGATCTTGAAGTGCCTTAAACTGACTCTGAAGTTTCCTACAAAAATAAGTATGAAGAAATCTCACAAAATACCGTGTTTCCACAATTAACCACCATCTTCAAATGTCATGGTTCTTTGCTTGTGAGTATTTATGGCTACAGGCTGTCTAGCATTGGCTAGGGTCCTGCCCAGAGCACCCATCCTGACCTTGTCCTGCTGTCTCCCCTTCTTCCTCAGTCCGGGGGGGGGAGTCATAAGAATAGAAGAGATAATATAATGACCACTGAGAAAGGAGAGGATGGATTTGAGACCACAGAAGAGGTGGTAAACAAACAAACACCCCACATCTGTGTTCCTGGCCATTGCCAGCTAGGGCAGTAATAGGACCAAGACTCATGGGAACCATCAAAGTCAGCAAGCGAAGCTATAATGTGCCAGCGACAGCAGGAAGACAGTGATTGGTGGGATGAGCACTCAGAGAAGATAAAACTATGGTCCTGTTCATATTAAATGCTTTTCAGTTTTTATCATAATTAAATGTTTTTTAAAACGTTAATGGAATAAATTGAACTTGACTTCCCCATTTTCTCCAGATCCTGCAATTATGCTCAAGGCCTGTCTTGAAAGGATGCCAGAGGGTGATGGATTAACTCTAAAATAAATCAAATTTCCCTTGCCTTGGAGTTAGGGAAATACAATAAACATTCTATCTCGCCGGTAGTGATGGAAGTGCTGCATGGCTTTTCCACAGCTATTCTACCAGGAGCAGCCTGAGGAATATGCTCGCTAATACAGTGTCATAAACCAAACTCCACTGAGGCAGTAAACCTGTGTTGCCACGATGCAGGATGCAGTGGGCGAAAGGGTCTGGGCAGCATTTCTGCCCAGCAGCCTCCTCTTGCCAAGACTCCCTCCCAGTAAATATCTAGCTAGCAGCTCTTGGAAATGAGCTGGGCACCATGCCAGCCAGACTCCCAGCTTGCCAGGACAGGCAGTACAGAGGGCCAGGCACCTGTTCCCCATACGCTTGCTGGTACAGGGCACTGCTGACTTGGGGGGAGTCTCTGGGTGGGATCCAGGAGAACCAACACCCCATCAGCGCCCAGGCCTGAGTCAGCAACAAAACCTCCCACATGGGTCTAAAAACACTGAGATGGAAGCCTTGAGAAAGGCCGAGAGCAGTCCCCATCCTCTGCCTCTCATCAGTGACTGCAGGCATCAGAGCTCACTAACGTGGGCTCTTCTTTCTTCCCACGGGATCTGTGCCGAACAAATAAACACAAAGACATGTAGCCAGATTTAGCCATGCACACCTTAACCCTGGTTGTTCGGGAGGCTGAGACAGGAGGATAGCAAATTTAAGACATCCTGGGCTCTTATGTAAAAACTTTTCCCAAAAAAGGAAAAAAGTTCTCTTTTTAAAAGCCTGGGCATACAGCTCAATGAAGGAATACTGACCCAGTATGTGTGAAGCCCAACTTGAGTCAACAGTACCACAAAAAAGGAAGGGAAGGAAGAGAGAAGAAAAAGAGAGGAAGAGTGGGGAAGTGGAGGAAAAGGAGGAGAAAGGAAGGGGAAAAAGAGGAGGAGTCAAGCAGCTCCCTGTGACGGTGCTTCCTACACATAAATCTCAATGTGTCCATCCCCCTTGTCTGCACAACCTCACTTTCCCTGTCCCTAGAAGCCTTCCACACCCACCCTTCATTCACATTTAGATGCAATCTACTGCTGTGGCTGCTAAGTAAGTTGAATAGAACAGCAATCTAGAAATTAAGCTAAGGAAACAACCGGCCAATGGGAATGTGGTTAGCTCATAGCTAGGAAAGCTTTCTCCAGCCATTCCGTTTTTCAGGAAGTTTCTGAAACCAAACTGAGTACAGACACAGGAGGGCCTGTCTGACAATGCCCGTACTAGCCATGCTCTATTTTGACCTTTCACATGCTTAACTATATTATTATTATTATTATTATTATTATTATTATTATTATTATTAATTACAGTTTACTAACTTTGTATCCCAGCTGTAGCCCCTTCCCTTATTCCCTCCCAATCCCACCCTCCCTCTCTTATCTCCTCCCATGTCCCTCTCTAAGTCTACGGATAGAGAAGGTCCTCCTCCCCTTCCATCTAGAGACCCAGATGAAGAGACCTAGCCTATCAGGTCTCTTCAGGACTGGCTGCATTGTCTTCCTCCCTGGCCTTCTAGGGCTGCTTCCCCCTCAGAGGAAGGTGATAAAAGAGCCAGCCACTGAGTTTATGTCAGAGATAGTCCCTGTTCCCCTTATTAGGGAACCCACTTGGAGACTGAGATGCCATGGGCTACATCTGTGCGGGGGTTCTAGGTTATCGCCATGAATGGTCCTTGGTTGGAGTATCAGTTTCAAAAAAGACCCCTGGGCCCAGATTTTTTGGTTCTGTTGCTCTCCTTGTGGAGCTCCTGTCCTCTCCAGGTCTTACTATCTCCCTCTTCTTTCATAAGATTCCCTGAACTCTGCCCAAAGTTTGGCTATGAGTCTCAGCATCTGCTTTAAAACACTGCTAGATAGAGTCTTTCAGAGGCCCTCTGTGGTAGGCTCCTTCCTGTTCTGATTTCCGCCCCGTTTGCCTTTCTGATTGAAAATTGTTCATATTATCCAGGGTCTTCCTTCTTGCTTAGCTTAAGGCTGACCCCAGCATCAGCCTTAAATCCCTTTGAGTAAGATCATAGCGAGAAGCCAGTGAAAGCCCTGGAACAGCCTGGGAGCTCTTCCAGCCGTGGGATCTATGTTTCAGATATACAACATGTCTGATCATGCTGCTCTAGGGAACTGGAACTGGTTCATCCTTCGGGCAGGAGGAACCAAGACATCTCCATCCCTGTGGAAAGGCTGACCTAGAGTGCTTGAGGGGCCTCCAAACAGCAAGCCTGGGAGGGGGCAGGGTCACCCCGGCCTTAGGAAGACACTGCCATGACACACCAAGAAAGGTATGCTGGCCCAAAGCCAAGAAACCCCCTTTCCTGAAGCAGGGAGGGTCCCTCTTGTAACCTCCTTCCATATACCAACAAGTTCCACCAAAACTACAGAATTACTTGACACCAAATCCTCTAGCTGGCCTCTCACTGAGTGGCATGTCCCTCCCTCATCTGGGTGGATTAGAGTTCCTCATCTGAAATGGTTTTCTTTCCTCTAATTATTTTAGCAAGAATCTTGAACTTTCTATTTCCCTCTTGTGTTCCTGGTACAGGCTATGGCTCCACAAGCCATCTGTTTCCCTTTGCAATCTGCCTGCCTATCTTTTTCTTCCTCAGTGGCTGTGTCCTAGAACAAAATTTCTCAAACTTGGTCATGACCCCACAGGGGGTTGCATCAGGGAGTGGGGGAGAGAATAAAGGTTTTTGAATTAAACCAAAATCAAATGTATACAGAGTCTGACACCCACGCTACATCACACAACTTCACTGAGTCCCTGGTCCTGACAAACAGCATGCCCACTTTGCCCCGAATGTGCCCTCACACCATGCACCACAAACAAATACCACTTGACGCACTTCAGCTCAGGTCTGAGCCTACAGTATGGATGAGTTGCAGTGTTTTTACTGTACATGCAAATCGCCTGCGCTGATAGAAACATAATGGTTTAATTACGGAAAATAACATCTTTTAATATTTTCAGAACATCATTTCTCAAATTAGTATATCTTTGCATCGTTTGCATTAGACAAACAAGCATATCCATCTCATTCGTATGCGAATTTGCCTTTTCGTCTTTAATCAATAGCAAAATTATATGTGTATCAACTAATTGTTTTAAAATAAAGTCCTTTATGGTTTATTACAAGCAAATATTTGTTTCATACACCTGTTGTGTGTATACACAATATGTGTGTGCATACATCCATGTGTGTGCATGTTTCCGTGTGTGTGCATACATCCATGTGTGTATACGCAGGCAAGCTCAGTGTATGGTGAAGTCAGAGGACAACCTCAGGCATCAGTTCTCACCTTTCATCTTGTTTGGGGCCCGGGTCCCTTTCCTGTGTTTTCTGCTGTGGACAGCAGTGAGCTGGCCCCCCAGGCTTCCAGGGACTCTTCTACCTCCTGTCTCCCATAGGATCACTGTGAACACAAACACTCACACTGTGCATCCAGCTTCTACGTAGATTCCGGGGATTCACCCCCTGAGCCATACCCCCAGCCCTGTACTTGTATTTTATGTTCCCAAGTACCCAAAAGTTTGTCAAAGGAAGGGGAATCACAATTGGAAAATTAAGAAGCCCTGTCCTAGGGCATTTTGCTCCTCTCTGTGAATGCCATGTATTCATCTATTCATCAATGGTAGCTACATGTCTCAATGCTCTTGAACAGACCTACTCCTGTCCTCACTGCAGCCTGATACCCCGGCCTCATCATCACACTCTTGACTTTTTAGCCATGTTACCCCACCATCCAAAGTGAGGCTACTAGGCAGTGTGTGGAGTCTTAAAACTGTCTTAGTTTCTTTTCCATTGCTGTGTTAAAACACCATGGCCAAGGCAACTTACAAAGGAAAGCATTTAGTTGGGTTTATGGGTCCAGAGAGTTAGAGTTCATGACAGAGTCACGAAAGCATGGCTGGAGAAACAGCTGAGGGCTCACAACATCTTCAACCACAAGCAGGAGGCAGACAGCACACTGGCAATATATGGAGGCTTTTGAAAGCTCAAAGTCTATGACGCCTATGACATAACCCCTTCCCACAAGACCATGCTCCCCTCCCCCGATCCTTCCAAAACAGTTCCACCAAATGGAGAGAACCAAGTGTTCAAACATATAAGCCTGTGGAGGCCATTCTCATTCAAACAACCACAGAAACAAAGCCAAAACTTCTGTTTCTGGATAATTGCTATCTGAGAGTGAGTAGCTAGGACGAGGGGCATTTGTTTCAATAATATGATAATAATATGATCAACAAAACATTGTTCCACTTTCAAAACTGCCCATGGACCACATACTTTGAAATATCCTAGTTCTGTTCAGACTCTCCTCTCTGTTTATAAGTCCAACTTCATATTTCCTTTGGAGAAAACCTGGTAAATAATGTCATCTCTGTTATTAAGATACGCATTTGCATACACACACATGCACATAAACACACACATGAATGCTTAGGGAAGAATGCAGAATATGATGGAATACTTGTAGCATTTAATGTGATGCTGCAAAAGAGCACACAAAGCCACGGAAATGTCACGGAGATGGACCAATAGAAGAGGGGAAGGTGTGACTATGAAAGGCAGCACACTCAGCAATCACAAAGGAGGAGATCATGAAATTTGCAGGCAAATGGTGGGATCTAGAAAAGATCATCCTGAGTGAAATATCCCAGAAGGAGAAAGACAAACACGGTATATACTCACTTATATAAACCTATAAGATATGATAAACATAATGAAATCTATACACCTAAAAAAGATAATCAAGAGAGCGGACATGGGGTAAGATGATCAATCCTCGTTTAGACAGACAGATGGGATGCACATTGAACGTATGACAGGAGTCTACTGAGCGCATCTGAAAGACTCTAACTAGCAATGTTTTCAAAGCAAAGACTCATGACCAAACCTTTGGCAGAGTACAGGGAATCATAAGAAAGAAGGGGAGTTAGTCTGATGAGGAAAGGATAGGAGCTCCACAAGAACCAAATATATCTGGGCACAGGGTCTTTTCTGAGACTGACCTGCAACCAAGGACCATGTATGAATGTAACCTAGAACCTCTGCTCAGATGTAGCCTGTGGTAGCTCAGTAACCAATTGGTTTCCCATAGTGAGGGGAACAAGGACTATTTCTAACAGGAACTCAATGACGGCTCTTTGGCCTCCCCACCCCCCAAGGGAGGAGCAGTCCTGTTAGGCCACAGAGGAGAGCTTTGCAGCCAGTCCTGAAGATACCTGATAAAACAGGATCAGATGAATGGGGAGGAGGTCCTCCCCTATCAGTGGACTTGGCAAGGGGCACGGTGGAGATGAGGGAGGGAGGGAGGGACTGGGAGGGATTGAGGGATCGGGACACGGCTGGGGTACAGAGTTAATAAAATGTAACTGATAAGAAAAAAATAAAGAAAAAAAAAAAAAAAAAGAAAGGCAGCACACTGGGTGCTGATTGGTGTGAGCAGTACGTGACCGTAGCCCAGATTCACAACCTGCATGAGTGATACAGCTTGACTGTGGCCCCAAAGACAAAACCTGCATATGTGACAAATAAGCAATAATAAATCTATTTTATTATATAAAATATTTATATTACACATAGTATTAAATATATTTTAAAATAAATAATTAATAATTATTGTGTGATTAAAAGAAGCAGTGAAGGGTAGAGTTACTTTTCTATTCCTGTAGCTGAAACACCCAGGAAAACAATGTGATGATGGGAATTTATCTTGGCTCACGGTTTCATAAGGTTCTATCTACTGTTGCTTGGTACCCGCTTGAACCTGGGAAGATCACAACAGTAGTTAGAGTTTGTGGCTGAAGAACTTTTCCATCTCATGGTGGGCTAGAAGCAGAAAAGAGGCAGGAAGGGGCAGGAGGAAACAGGGAGGTATGATGCACATTCAAAGACACATCCCCAGTGATCCACTTCCTCCAGCTAACTCTCACTTCCTAAAGGTTCCATTGTCTCTCAACACAGCACGACCAGCTACGAACTAAATATTCAATACAAATAGATGGGGGATTTCATATTCATACTGAAAATGAGGAAGGAAGTGGGGGGGAGAGAGAATAAAAAAATACAAACTGACTTTGTTAATTTTATTAACATCAGTATTTTATTTTTGGAAGATTTGTTTATTTCATTTTAATTATGTCTCTGTGTACAGGAGCACAGGTACATACTGAGGCCAGAAGAGGATGTTGGATTGTCCAAAGTTGGCATTATAGGCAGTTCTGAACCACCTGGTAGATGTGGGTCCTGAAAACTGAACTCAGGTCCTCTGCAAAAGCAACCAAACCATCTTAACCTCTGAACCATCTCTCCATGCCCGGCATTCTATTCTTGATAAAGTGTTATCACCGGGAGAAATTGAGTAAAGAATAAAAAGATATCTATATTGTCTCATAAAGCAGTAGATAATGCTACAATTATCTCAGCAAAAATTCCCCGTAAAGAACACATTTGATCCAGTAGAGCAAGATTTAAACATCACTGCATGAATGTTGTTCTTTAATTTCAGGAAGGAATTAGATGGGCTCATCCACAGAGTGGTACAAACAAATGATTCAATATAATATTCTTTAGGCAGAAGTTTATGCATTCATAGCACTTAGAGGCATGTTATGTATAGCTAACAAAAATGCATGTTTTTGCTTCATAACTGTAAGGGGACCATGGGGCAACTTGCAGGGCCTTAAAAGTGCAGGCTCTTTGACTTCATCTGCCTATCTCCTCCACCCCCCAGTCTGATCCCTGTCTTAAAAACTCACCTTTAGAAGGGCAAAGTTACCAACTGCTCAGAAAAGTGGCAGCATTCAGTCTCATTCTTTTGGACCCAAAGAGAACTCTAAAGGTCATGTATTCAGTGTCATGGGTTTCCTTGGTGGCTTGTGGTGAAGTTATTCTACAAATGTACCTAAAGTGAATTGTTGGCATGGCCCTGGAAATCTCTGCTGAAATCTTCCTGTTGCACAGCAGTTTCATGAACATTTATTAAGTGCCAAGGGAATTGCTTGAGGTAAGAAAGAGAGTATATGTCCTCATTTTGAGACTTGTGATTCAATGCAGGAAACATCCAACTTCAAGGAATCCTGTGTTAAAAATAAGTCTCCTGACCTCAGGTAACAGTTTAATCTCTGCTTTTATCTCTTTTGGTCTAATTTGGCAGGCTTTGATGTGCAGAGTTTTAATAGGATTTCAGTATTTACAGATGGAGAGAAAAGGAAGATTAGAAACATCTTCTCTCCAAGATGGAGTAACTGGTGTATATTACTCACTCAGGCCTGTAGAACACCATGACATAGGCCTGCGTCTCTAGGAGGTGACAGTCCAAAATTCTGGTAGCAAGTAGTGTGTGATAAAAAGCCATAGCTCTCTAAGCAGGGCTTGGTTGCCTCCCACTCAGGGGACAAAACAGTACACTCATTGGAGATGGCTGTGAGGGTAATACCACACACAAGCAGGAAAATCACCGATAAAAGCACTTGGAAAAGTTACAGCCACATAGACACGAACGAACCACAGCTGTCACTAGTGTGTGAAGCTGGTCAGGATGCAAAGCATCTTCTTCACATCTGATCTCTCAACACAGCTGAACAGAGACCTGATGTCCTTTGCCGGTGATTGTGTTTAAAGAATCAAGAAGTGTCATAATGGGGAGGCTCTTAAACACAAGCACAGTTGGGGGTAATGATGCCACATACCCCAAATCCCAGCACTGGGAGGCAGAGGTAAAAGTATTCGGATCTCCTGCCAGCCTCTGCTATATAATGAGTTTGAGGCTAACCTGAGTTACTTGAGAACTTGTCTCAAAAACGCAGACAAGAAAAACACAAACAAAATCATCACAGCTCTTGACTATTTGATATTTTCTTTAAGCATCCACTTCTAGGAGCTAAGCAGAACAGGGCTGTGATGAGCAATAGCGAACTTTACGTAATTCAAATAAGCTTTTGTGGATCCCAAGGCTCCGCCCTGAGCCAGTAGGGTGGAGGGTAGGTAGCTCTAATGGTTCTCTTTGGGGTCAAAAGAAATAGATTATAAACAACTAACAACTAGATCGTGGACAGTGATAGTCCAACATAGGATAATAAAATATATGTCAATAGAGAACCATGAAATGAGCTATGAAAAACTTCATCAGTTTTTTCTAAACCGTTAATTAAGTGTGCACTATAGCTGTGGTAGCTGTCGGGATATATATGTATGGTATAACAACCACTATGTGCTAGACATTGGGCTTTCAAAAATAAATATTGAGCAGATGCATTCAATTATCTCACAGTCCAATGAGAGAGATAAATAATTATACATCTATTATATGTAGAGAGAAAGAAATACACATAGGGCACACAAGCAGGAAGAGTGCATTAGGAAGTCTTCATTCATATGATTTAAAAGATGTGTCACAAGGGATAGAGTGGAAAAGGCCAGGCTGATCTGCAGGTGCAAACCTAACAGTTTGGGGAAGCATGGGTGTGTTGGGCAACCTTTGTATAGCGTGCTGGCTGCTTTCTGTCAACTCGACACAAACCTAGACATATTTGGGAAGAAGAACCTCAACTGAGAAGAAACCTTCACCAAATTGCCTGTAGGCAAGTCTATAGAACATTTCTTTTTTTTTTTTTTCTTTAATGATGAATGTAGGTGGGCTGAGCCTATGGGTGGGTGGTGGCACCAACCCTGGGCAGGTGGTCCTGGGTGGTATAAGAAAGAAGGATGAGCAAGCCAGAAGGAATGAGCCAACAAGCCAGTGGCTCTCAGCCTGTAAGTCACCATCCCTTTGGGGGCTGAATGACCTTTTCATAGGGGTTGCCCAAGAACATACTGTGACAAGCCCAACTTCCAAAAGACCCAAATTTCTCTTCTGAAAAACAAAACAAAACAAAACATGAAAAGAATGAGTTGGACATAAAATGGATGAGGTGACTATGGACAGATGAGTGTCCTATTCAGCTGAAGTCATTGCCCTGATGATTGTAAGAGCTACTAGGGAAAGAGAAAAATCAAGAAAGAGAAGGGAAGGAGAGAAGAAGAGATGAGGGTAAAGGAGGTGAGAATGAAAGGGGGAGAAAGGAAAGAAAAAGGAATAGATGTTTATAAGTCAGAATGCCAACAGTTTAGTACTGACAGGATATTATTAAAAATAAAACTGGTTAATGACTTTAGTTGAAGGTGTTACAAGGCCACTAGCGAGGTGACAACAAGAGAAAGCAGTGAATTGGAGGAAGAGAAAAACACAAGGAAACAAAGAGGCCCACAATTGCTGGAGAGCATGAAGACTGAGAAATTCCAAGTAGGGAATATGCTTACTGTCCCCAGGTGCAGGGGAGGCACCATGGAGCCACACCTGAATGGACTTCTGCTCCAGCTTATCTGGGGTACCGGCAGGGAGGACACAGCCACAAACAGTGGCTCCTCGCCTCTCCGTCACACTTTCTCAAGAACCCAGTTGGCAGAGGCACTCTCAGAAGTCAAACTTGATAATTGATGCTGTAATCCCTTGGATTCCCTCATTAGCAACTGCTAATGGCTGGTGTGCTAACGATTCAATTAGGGCCCTAATAAGCCCATTGTAAATGGTAGCTCTTCAAAGGGAAAGGAATCGCATAGAAAGATGATGAAGTCCTCAGTGATGGCACCGACAGCCCCGGGGCGGCTTCCATTCTCTAACTGGGATCCCCTGAGGTCTGGATCAACCAGGGACCAGCATGGTGGCTAGACTGCAGACAGAAGTGAGCCTCAGAATCCTACAAGCAGGAATCTGGAGAGCTTCGAGGTGAAAAAGAGGCACCCTTAAAACCTGAAAGCCCAACTCTGGACTTCCCACCCTGATAGACCTTCTCAGAAGCCTGTGACTTTGCCCCAAGCCCATCAGCAGCTTTGACTCAAAGACCTCTTCCCAGGACTCATTTCAGAAAGATGGCTAATGTAGCCACCTTCTCCAGCATCTGCCCTCCCTACTTCCTTCTACCTCCACCATCTTCTTTTTGGTTAAGACTGAAATTTGAAGAGCTGAAAATGGTCCTGCACATATGTAATTCCAAAACTTGGGAGGTGGAAGCAGGAGAATGGAGAGTTCAAGGCCAGTTTTGCCTACATAGTGAGATCAAAGGCTTTATCTTAAAAGAAAGAAAGAAAGAAAAGAAAAGAAAAGAAAAGAAAAGAAAAGAAAAGAAAAGAAAAGAAAAGAAAAGGAAAGAAGAGAAGAGAAAAGAAAAGAAAAGAAAAAGAAAGATTAAATTTAGAATTGAAGAAGTTTGGTGTGAGGGCAGGGATGGCCGACCCTAGCACAGTTCACTGTGCCCAGAGGCAAGCTCCATGGGTGATATGCTAGTTCTCTTTCTGTTGCTATGGCAAACACACAGACCTAAAGCAAGTTATTGGAGGGAAGAACTTATTTGGCTTATACTTCCAGGTTATAGTTCATCATAGAGGACAGAACCTCAAGGCTGAAACTAAAGCAGGAACTATAGAGGAACACTCCGTGCTGGCTTGTTGTCTAGCTCCTATTTAGGTAGCTTTCTTAGAGAGCCCGCAACTACCTGCCAGACCTTTCCCAAAGTCACGCTTGCAGGTCCATCTGATCTCAGCAAATCCTCAATCTAGGCTCTCCTCTCAGATGACACTAGGCTGTCAGTTGAAAATCAAAAGTAACCGGAACAGGTTGCCCCTCTCTCTCGTGGTTCATTGGATGTGCTCTAGAAAGGTATCAGAGGAAAGCTCCTTACCAGCCAACTTGCTTGTCACCAGTAGCAAGTGGCCCTCACCAGCTGAAGCTTCTCCTACTGCTGACTATAAGTAGCATAGTTGGGAAACACTCTACACAGCCTTGAGGTGCTGAGAAAAGGTGGGCAGATGGGAGTTTCTCAAAGGTTTCTTGCTAGGTGTGGTGCCATATATCTATAATCCTACACTTGGGAGGTTGAGGCAGGAAGAAGAGTTCTAGGCAACCTGGTTACAGATTCACACTCAGACCTTGATATGTGTTGCCCAGATCTGGAACACAATGAAAACCCCCATGACCAACCAAAACAACTTAGAGACCAGGGCATGAGCCCTGCCACCATTTGTTGTCCTCTTCTTCTTTCTCACTCCTGTCTTCATCAGTTCAAGTTTCTCTGCTGGTAGGAACCAGCTCCTTGGAGGCACTCTGACAGAGGCCATTTGTATGACTACGCAACATCTCATCTTCATCAGCCTGCACTATGCAGCTAGCAATCCTTCCTGCTGGGCTACAGCACAGGAAACTGAAGACACCAGGGAAGGCTTTTCAGAGATAACTTAGAGGCCAGGGCAAAGAACCCACAGAGAAAGCAGCAGACCCTCGTGTTGACCAAGAGGTCAGAAAGAGCACTAAACTGGGAACTCCACAAACCCATGCCAACTTGAATTAAATTACCCTCTCCCCTCTGGGGTCATTGCAATAAACTATTGCACTCGTCTTTATATGACTTCTATTGAAGAAACCAAGGCCTGAGAACCTGAGACACCAAGGATCCCAAGCCTGACTCCTGCCTGTCTAAGTGTGAGCTGAAAGAGCCTGAAGAATAGGTTGGGCCCTTATCTCACCCTGCCCGAACTGCTACTAAAGGAACATGCTCTGTATGCCCTCATATCTGCCTCCCCTACATGCCATGTGAAAAACAAAACACTGTATGGCCAAGATAGTTTGTCCACTCAGGTAAATGCCACAGGAAAAAAAAAAAAAGCCATAGTATCACCATTCTCAGAGGTCACATGAGAAGGTGGTGTGTCCTGTGTGTCCTAGGATTAGTTGTATTTACATAAGAGTTGTAGGCAGACTTTATAGTAGGTCTTCCTTGTCACCTAATAATGCTGTGCTATATGCTTAAAGGAATTTGCAGGTTTAGCTAAAGTTATTAACCAGTGGCTTTGGGATACAGAGGTGGTTCAGGGTGACCTAGTCTGGTGGCATAGAACCTACCAAGCTTTTTCTAAGTGGTAGGAAAAAAGGGTGTCTTAGTTAGGGTTTTATTACTGTGAAGAAACACCATGGCCATGACAGCTCTTACAAAGGAAAAGCATTTGATTGGGGCTGGCTTATAGTTTGGGGAGTTATTCTATTATTATCATGGCAGAAAATATGGTGGCATGCAGGCAGACATGGTGCTGGAGAAGGAGCTGAGAATTCTATATCCGGATTGACAGGCAGCAAGACATGAACACTGTGACATACTGATGAGGCTTGAGCTTCTGAGACCTCAAAACCGACCTCCTACTCACACACCTTCTCCAACAAAGCCACACCTACTCCAACAAGGCCACACCTCCTAATAGTGGGTGTGGGCCTATGGAGGCCATTTTCATCCAAACCACCACAGAGAGCCAAAATGTGAGAGGTATTTGATGAGTAGGAAGTTCTCTGTTGCTAGAATATATGGGTCATGACCTCAGGACAACAGTGACCACAGGCTGAGAAGGACCAACAACCACAGTCAGCAGGAAAAACAGACTGTGTTCCTACACACACAGAGAACTGAATTCTGTTCACAGTCCCTTCAGAGCCTAGCAAAAGATTCAAAGCTTCCAAAAGACAGCTCAGTCCACCCAACAACTTGATTTTAGTCACGCACCCAGGCTACAAACCTGAGGTGATGAACAGATGACTTTTAAAGCTTGGACTTGTTGATGCGTTACACAGGAATTTAAAACTTAGTGTAAGTGACTTACCCTTTGAGTTACTCTATCCTAGCTGAACATCTGAGGTCGGGGACTGATTCAAAGTCTGTACCTCAAGAAAGGAGACCCAGTTGTGGTGGTTCACTTTAAATGCCGACTTGGCTGGGCTAAGTGCGGGGGCGGGGGGGGGGGGCTGATCTATGTATTCAAATGTTAATTGCTTGCCCCAAAGATCCTTACTGTTTGCAAGCAAATTCTCACGTATTCAAAATAATATTGTGTAAACTTTGCTTTTCAAATTATCCCTGATTAGCTAAATAAAGTTGCCTACAGCCTGGACTGGACAAAAGAGAAGTCATTGTAGCCACGGTTCACAGGCTTGGGGGAAGCAGAGGAACCACAAGGAAGAGAGAAGGGGAGAGAGAAGCAGGGTTAGCGTGAGCTTCTAGTTCCTCCTGGCCAGGAGGAGCTTGCTCTGAGGATTGGCATGATAAAGAGAAGCAGCCAAATGGAAAACATGTGCAAGTATTTATGGAAGTTTGGGCTAGGAAGCAGACAAGATAGCTTAGAGGGTTAATATCTGCCCAGTCCCAATGCATTAAGGCTTATAAAAAAATCTAACAGGTTTCTATATCTCTTATTTATATAAAAGTGAGTTAAAAGACTGCTGCTGAGTTAATAACCATCATTAATTAATACTAATAATTAGTTATTTTTACATATCCCTTAATAATTATGCAAATAAATATTAATAATTTTCCAATAGCTAAGAAAGGTCCAGATAGCAGTAAAGTGTTTTGTTTCTGGGTGTGGCTGTGAGGGTGTTTCTGGAAGCAATGAAGTTTGAATCAGTAAAGTAAGTAAAGGGGATCAGACTCACAAATGAAGGGGCATAATAATTTTATTGAGTCTAGATGGAATAAAAACTCGAGAAAAACACAGGGACGGTCATCTCCCTCTGCTCCTGGCTGCCCTGCCTCTTGATTCTTAGCCCTTGGGGCTGGATGGAACCACCTAATCATCTTTCATGGGACACAAGCTGGCTAAAGACAGATTGAAGGACCCATTCTTCTTATTCATGTGAGCTGATTCTTCATAGTAAATTTCTATTATCTACCATCTGTCATCTATCTGTATACCATCTACCATCTACCTGTTATTTTTCTATTATCTGCATCTATCTATTAATCATCTATCATCTATCTGCCTACTGTCTATATCATCTATCTATATATCATCTGCATATCATCTATCATCTATGTATTCTCTATCACCTATCATCTGTCTACCTACTATCTATCTACCTATTGTAAATCTATCCTCTATTAGTTTTGTTTGTCTTAAAAGTCTAATACATCTATACAATGGAAACAATTCTAATTCTGAAAGTCAGGACCCATGGTTTCCTACTTCCATTTTCCATGTCACAGAAGCCTGGTACCTCATAGTTTACTTACCTGCAAATAAAAGGTCAGAGCAGCTATGCTCTGATTTGCTTGTGAGAAGCTAAGGGATCTGTAAGTCCCTTCAGAGAGGCAAACCCTGCTCAATGGAATATTTCATCAGAAGAAGCATTTTCGTTGCCAAATGGAACCTGAGAGCCACTGAGCTGGATGATTTTGAGACTTCTTTCAGTTCCCACATTCTTCCTAAAAGCAAATCCAGTTCTAGACCATAGAGAGATATGTCATGAATTTGGGCTTGACTTGGTAGACACAGTTTCCAAATCAGACCTTCCCTTTCATCAAACTGTCTGTGTCTGTCTCTTTTGTCTGGAAACCTGAATTTCTGGGGACTCAACATTCAAACCAGATGGGTGTCTGTTCATACTGTGACTCATCACCCTGGCATTGGATGACCAATTAAGTCTCTTCAATCCTCAGAGCAGCAAGTCCATAGCCAAATGATGGTGAAAGTGGTGTCACCTGCTGTACTCAGGTCTCGAATATGTCTGCCAATAGGATCTTGACTTCAGGAGCCAAATGCATTGCTGCTAGAACAAGGTGGGAGTTTGTTTACTTTGTCTTGATTCTGTCTTTCATGTACACCTGGAAGACTTTTCCCAGGGCCTTCTACACAAGCATTCTTCAGAGGATCAAAGGGATGACTTGCCTTTCCATCCATAAGGACAAAGGGGTGGTAATGACGGTGGCATCAAGAAGTGCCAGGATAACACTTTATCAAGAGATCTGAAGTAGCTCATATCACTTCCACCCAGGTTCTCTTGATGAGAGTGTGCCACATGCCGTACTGCAGACCAAAAAGAGCCAGAGAGGTGCCTTTGTCTGAGTGAATGCTTCCTGGCTAAAGCGCTATTGACTTGGGTTTGATGGTGTGCTAGTTAGGCTTTTGTTTGTTTTCTCTCTCTCTCTCTCTCTCTCTCTCTCTCTCTCTCTCTGTGTGTGTGTGTGTTTTCTGTTTTTGCTTTGTCGACTTGATACAAGTAAGAGAGCCATTTGATAAGAGGAAGCCGCATTGAGAAAATGCCTCCATCAGATTGCCTATAAGCAAGTCTGTGGGATACTGCATTTAACTGATATGGGAGGGCACAGTCTAATGAGGGTGCTGCCACCCCCAAACATATTCTCTTGGGTTGTATAAAAAAGCAAGCTAAATGAGCCACAAAGCACAAGTCATTAAGCAGCCTTCCTCCATAGCCTCTGCTTCAGGTCCTGCCTCCAAGTTCCTACCCTGAGTTTCCTCAGTGATGAACTGCTACTTGGAAATGGAAGATGAAACAAACCTTTTCTTCCCCAAGTTAGTTTTGGTCTCAGCCTTAGAGACTTAGCAATGAATTCCATTCTAGAGAGAGAACTTGATGCCTAGAAAGTTGGGACTCAGCCTTCTCAGTAGCCTCAAGTCTAATAATGAAGTGGTTTTCCATGCTAGGAGTGTGTACAGATAGCCATTAACAATCCATCTCCTCATTTCAGATGTCTACATAGCCCCATAATTACCTTTCTCTGAAAGACTCTGCTTGGCTCCATACCTTTTCCAGAACGAATACACACATCCTCTCTTGGCCCTCTCTGGCTCCAAGCCCCACTGGTTCACAGTCTAAAGGCCTCACTACCCTGTCTGGAATCTTGCCTTTTGAATCCTGTCAGACCAGCTTTGTCTCGCTAAAGGACTACAGTGAAAAGTGCCAAGCAGGCTGCCAGCAACAGGAAGCTTCCTAAAAGGGCCGTGCCAGCTGCAGCAACGGAGAGAGCAGTTCCCTTGAATAACTTTGCTAATATGTGAAAATTGGTTCCCTTGCTCCTTATTGGGCTACTGGGCATTAGAATACAAGAGCAAGGACAAGGGTAGAAGCAAATTAAAATGCAGCTCAGCTCATACAAACTGCATATATGGAAGGGCAAGTCCCACTGGGGTTTTTAGAAGCTCCCACTTTCTATGGACCAGACTTGCTGTAGGGTTGGTAACAGGAAATTTTCTAGGATTTCTCCTCCTCCTCCTCCTCCTCCTCCTCCTCCTCCTCCTCCTCCTCCTCTTCCTCCTCCTTCTTTTTCTTCCTCTTCATTTGTATTGAATATCTATAGACATTTGAATTGAATATCTATAGACATTTCAATTAAAATTCTTCAAATCCCAAATCCAGCAGACAGCTGCTACAAGCCAAGTTCTATTCTTCTGGCTTCAGAATTTACTCCCAGAAGCATGGCGGCATTGGGTACATCCTGTTCTGGGAAAACAGGAAACTGTCAGTTTCCACATGGGTGTGATTTGGTTTTAGAACTGGGCATGAGAACATATTCCTGTGTCCCCACCAGGCAACAGATGAATAACCAAGGAACGCTGGCTTTGGCCTGAGACACAAAGATTGTTTCCCTTTCCCTTCAAAGCCTGGTGTCAGGAAAGATTTACGCATTTGGAAGAGTTGGTGACAGGCTGGAACTGTATGACGACTCTCAGAGTTTCTGATATTTCAGCAAACGATCTGAGCATGGTGGTCTACCTTACAATCCTCGCACCTGGGAGGCAGAGGCAGGGAGAATCAAAAATTTCAGACCAGCCCAGTTTAATAATGAGTTCCAGGACAGCCTGGGCTATACAAAGCAAGACTCTGCCTCAGTACAAACCAAAATCGAAAGAAAGAAAGAAAGAAAGAAAGAAAGAAAGAAAGAAAGAAAGAAAGAAAGAAAGAAAGAAA
>NW_026585609.1:5899171-5977452 GCF_907164565.1 Psammomys obesus
AAAGAAAGAAAGAAAGAAAGAAAGAAAGAAAGAAAGAAAGAAAGAAAAGGAATAGAAAAAATAAATAGTAAATTTTTACACACTGATGAGACATTGGGAGAAAAATCCAAATCCATTTCTACTTTCTCTAACACACACACAACAAGTACATATACATAGGCACGCACACACACATACCACATACACACACTGAGAAGATAACATACTCTTTCTGCTGTCGGGGCCTGGTCCCACAGGACAGGCTGAGCTGAGATGTCACTCTGCTCCAAGAGGGTGGCAAAGGGAACATTGGGGAGAGTAAGAGAACAAAGACAAACAGTGGTGGCACAGAGGAGGACAGCAAAAACCTGCTCCTAGCACTGGAGAGTTAGAAACCGCAGATTTATGCCCTTTGTTCTCCAGGGAGAAACTGAGGCACTGTAACACCAAGAGTCTTCCTGGAGTTGGCTCCTGATACCAGAGCAGAGAGGACAGAACCCATTGGGCTTCTGAGTTCTCACTGTGGAAGTGGCTCTTCCAAATGCCTTCTCCCACAGGGAATTTTTTACGGAATCCTGAATAAGAAGTACCATGCCAAGCCTTTACCTCTCTGGTGTCATTTTTACATTGATTTCCCCTCTCTCCTGATGTCATAAAAGGGCAGCATTTTCTTAGCACTTTCCCATCCTTCCTGAAGCAGATGAAATGTTGCCCTTTTCGTGTTCTCCTCTCGAGTTTCTAGAGCTTTCCCTTTGATGGGTGGATACTCACCAAACAGCCAGGCCTCTGGAAAGTACCGTGTCTTGCTTATCTCACGCAGCAGATGTGGGGATTCTAAAGCATTCCCTCGGACAGGCTTGAGCGCACTTAGACACATTCCGATCCATTCTACTAGCTCTTCCCCTGGGGTTCCCAGAAACCTACAGAATCCATCCAGACTGGAAGAAAGACTCACAGAGAGGAGACAGAGTTGGAGACAGACCCAGGACTGTAATTGATAGCAGGGGTGGGAGGAGTGGAGGAGACGGGAAATGGAAGCGATGATGCGTCAGTGCCAGCAGAAGATGTGTGATGTGCATTAGGTATGTGGATCATGGATGAAACCGTTTCTAAAAGGCTGTTCCATAATTCAGCATTCACCAGCTTGGAAACAGTCACGTTTTACCTTTCAGACACAGGGCCTGGCCCTGTGTTCTGTGGATGAAGAGCTCAGGCTCAGAAGGGTTACACGCCTTGCCCAAGTTCTCAGTGACCTGGTCAATGGTCCAGCATCCTGGTACTTGGGTTTGCAAACAGGACATTCCTGTAGCTACTTGCCCTGATTCTTTCTAGGCAGTGACAAATTACAAGGTGTGTAAGCAATTCAGGCACAATCTGCATAGACATCACCGGCTGCCAGCCTCAAGGGAGTCTGAAGATGGGCCAGGAAGGTTTTCATTTTCACCTGTCATGTTTGACAGTACCCAACGAAAGCAAAACATCAGGGGTTTCCACTGCCTCTGGGCTGAGAACTCCCTTAAAACGCAGAATTGCAAAAGGAAAAGAGCTTGGCCATCTTTGCCTATAAGACAGTTAGGGTAAATGGGGTGAGTCTGGGGTTCCAGGGGGTTAACACAGCCTACCCCAGCATTGCTGGATTCAGAGGAAAGGGACACAGGGACACAGGTCAAAGGGACACAGGCTTGTCCTTCACATTTTCTTTGCTAAGGCAGATCACTTACGAAAATGTATATATAAGAGACTACATAAATTCGTCTTGAAATTATGCAGCCTTAGAAGATGAGGAATTGAAAATAAGTGCTAAGCAAATATATATATATACTTTTTGTTTCGTTTTCTCTTTAGGAAACAAAAAACAAAGTGTATTAATATGTGTTTAAGACAGAGTGAAGACATTTTGACTTATGAGCCAAGAATAAGAGGCCATCTTGTAAGCATTAGTGAACCCTAACCAGGGACGTATTTTTTTTTTTAAATTTCTGTTATTGGTTAAACACTGACTTCTTAAATAGAGTGAATAATTTCATCAATAATTGTAATGAGGTCTGAGCTTAGACTCTTAAGAAAAAAGGAAGCCGTAGAAAGGTAAAACCCTGGCTAAACTGTCCTGGGTGGAAACCACCCTAAGGAACTTCTCCAGTGGGTGTCCAGTTAGAATGCTATTGGATACATTTGTGTTTCGTTGCTATTTGCAGGCGAAACAATGACTCTTTTCTCTATAAACAACAAAATGCTTACCTCTCACTTAGACCCCCTGGCATGTAAGTAAATAATGAGGCTAGCTTCTCTTCTTTTGCTTTGGAGTTGGAAAGACTTGATGTAATTGAAACATTGGCAGGCTGGAGAGGAACTAGAAAAACGAGTCCTTAATCTCTCAGTCTAATCATGATGCCAACTGTATAAGTATGAACACCACACACACACACACACACACACACACACGGGGAGGGAGGATCTGGGAAAGGAGACTGCCTCTGCTTTTCTAGTGCAGGAGAGAGCAGAGGAGAAACTGCTCAGATAAGGAATCCTTGTTGAGGTATCTCAGAGATTCAGGTACTTCACCATGGAAGAATAAGCTAGGTCCCTAATTTGCATAGTCACTCAACCCACAAATGCATACAGGACACAACTGTGTTGGCAGAGCCTTGGAAGGGTTGCATTACTCTTTCCGGCTCTGGTGCCCCTGTAAATTATATATAGGTGAGCGGGCTTCAAAGTGTGAAGAGCCCGCAGCTGAAGAAGTCTGGGGAGGCACTTGGCCCTACGCCCTAGGACCATGTCCTCTCTTGCAGGTTCCCATCACGTGGCTGACAAGCAGCAATATGGAACTGAAGTGGATTATGTCTTCCAGGCTGTCTAGCCTTTTTACCTACCAACTGCTAAGAGATGCCCTTTGGTTTCAGTTAAAATACCTTAAACACAAATAAATTCTAGAAGCCAGCTGAGTTAATGTTTGCCTCAGGGGAGAAAGAAGTAAGAAAGGAGCCCATGCCCCTGGAGTGTGCCCGGAGCGCTTAACCCCTCCACAGCCTGCATTCTGTCACAGCAAGATCCGCCAGTGTTTGAACTAACCGGAAGTGCAGTGGAGCAGGTGGAAGGAGGAAAGCCATTTCTGTTTAGTGGTGATTAACGCTGTCTGGAAAATGCCAAATAAGACAGAATATCCCCTCCCCCTGGCTCTCTTAATACTGTATCACTTTAATAGCTGGCTGGGTCAACATTATAAGGCACCTGAAATTCTAAAGCCGAATAGGACGGGCTAAACAGGGACTGGCTTTTTTCTCTAGATCACGTACTGTGACTCAAATGTGTCTCCTCCCACTAAAGCATAATGGCTGCTGTGATAGTTGCTGTGTTTGCAAATGATCTTGGTGCTCCCTCCCAAGTTTCAGGGAGTAGCAGTCAGGTCACGTGGGTGGGGCTCCTGGGAGCCGTTGTTAGACCTTTAAGAGGTGGCTACTTGTGAAAGGCCAATAGGTGAAGGAGGCATGCTGTCCTTGGAAGGGACTCTAGAAGCCAGAGCCCAGCCACATCTACTAGCTCCTGCCTTCCTATTGGCAATCTGATCTTCTTCCACACACTCCTGTCACTGCCAATCCATAATGTGTTCATGGGTGTACACACTAAGATGTTTTACTGTGACTTACCATACATACATACATACAATGTATTTTTATTGTATTCGCTCTTAACATTATTCTTCATGAATCCCCTCCTCCTTTCCACTTCATACTTCTGTTCCTCCAATGCCCCTCCACACACACCCCCGTTGCCCTTTTCCTTTTGTACCTTTGTCTAATCTTCCTGTATTCTCATACTAAAATAAGTAACTATTGAAAACCCCAAACTAGTAACCAACATGAGGAGAATCCAAAATAGGCAGCAGGTATTCATTTAAGAGCTTGGAAGGCCTACCTGAGATCCGGAGCACACGCTGCTTGAGATTGTTACCTCTCCAGCTGTGCTAGGGTGGGTGGGGCTGCTGCCGGAACTGGGATGCAGATATCTAACCTGTGAGCATTCAGAACGGATGATGGAGGACTCTTTTATGTGAGTGAGCCTCATACTGAGGAGAAATGGGAATGAAATTAAAATAGAAAAATAAAGAGAAAAGAAAAGAAGTAAGCCACGTGGGCTTGGAAGCATAGCGGGCAGGCATCCTCGGAAAGCAAACCGACACTTCCTTTTAACAATATTGAAAACCACAGGAGAGATTGCTTGGTGAAATTAGAAGACTTATCTTGACCTGAACACAGCTTTCCCCCACCCCCAAAACTTCATGAAAATTAATTTCATGTAAGTAAAAGCATGAGAAATTCATTGAGTTTAAATCCTACACAAAGCAATAATAAGAAACACAAAGCATAAAGAGCAGAATAATGTCTCCTGAGGGGTAGAACACACAAAAAGATCAAAACTGCAACTTTTTATTTCAAAACTAACTAAAAGACACTTAAAAACTAACTTTCAAAGGTGAATAGCATAAATCCAAAGCACAAGAAACTCAAAAATGGGTCACAGAAAAAAAACTACACAGAAAACATCTCAAAAATGAGTGTTGAACAAAAAGAACACATGGGTGAGTTAATACGCAGGTAATTCTTTCAAAGAGCTAGAAAGTATAATAGAGGAAAACTCAAATAGGGAAAAGGAGGAAGCAGTTTGGAACAGAAACAAATACAAAAAGCAGGCCAAGAAAATCAAGTAGGCAGAGCTGCGATAACCAGACTTGAAGGGAACACAATTTTGATGGTTACTCTTGCTTGTCACTTGAGTAGATTTAGAATATCCTGGGGAACGAGCCTCTGGGTAGGACTGTGTGGATGTTTGCAGGGAAGTTTAACTGAGGTGAGGAGGCTCACGCTGGATGGACAGCACCATTCCCTGGACTGAACAAAAAGGGAGAGCACAGAGTGCCAGCCCTCACCACTGTCTGCCTCCTGACTGCAGACTGGGACCAGCTGCCTTGCATCCCTGACCCCATGCCCTCCTCTGCTCAAGGGACTTACTCCCAAACTGTGCACCAAAACAGACTCTTCATTCCGTAAGCTGCTTTTGTCTAGTGTTTTGTCACTGCAGTGATAAAATTAACTGTCACAATTTAAAAAGAATTATAATCCAAGGAAAGTTTCTTGCAATCAAAAAATTATCACTAGTTGAAAGGGCACAACCCCTGTCTGCTGTTATCAACTCAGAATGACCACAAACAAGACCTATCGACCTACTAACACAATTGACCTGATCTTAAAAAAAAAAAAAAAAAAAAAATCAACCAGTGAGATGGCTTAGCTGGTGCCCCCAAGCCTAGGTTCAGTTTTCTAGCCCCACAGGTCTCATGCAATGAGAAGAGAGAACCAGCTTCCTCAAGTTGCCCTCTAACCTCCATACACACAGCACATGCATGTATGTCCGAGTGCATGGGATGCACACATACACTGAACAAATGTAACAGAAACTTAAAAAAAAAAACAAAAATAAAATTTAAAACTCATTTGAGCAACAAATGACAGAAAGAATAATAACTTTCAAAGGTTCAAAGTAAAAGTAGACCGTTTTGGACTTTCACCAAAGATGCATTTTGACAGGCAAGAATTAAATGACTTACAAAGGATAGACAGAATGCTTCTTAATTCCTCACAGAGCCATATACAACGTGACAGAACAAGGAATTAAGATTTTCAGTTTACTCACATGACTTAAAACTGGTACATTTTATAGAACTTAAATGAATCTATTTAAAAAAAATCAAACAAAAGATGGCTAATTTAGTAGAAGGAAACAATGGAGAAAGATTAGCTAAAACAAAGAAAGAAAATAGGAAGTGAAGATCTAATACCAAACACAGCTAACTGTCAAACAGGAAGAGCACAAATTGTTACTGGCGTGGCAAGAGCCCGGGGAATGTTGTTGCATAGTGGGTTCTTCCTGGAGAATCCGCTGGCAAACAAAGAGCTAACATGACCATCAAGATTGTTTATTACATGAAACAGAACCTTATATGCACCTGGAAACTTCAACAACTGTGACCTACAAACCAAACCCGCAGCACAGAATGTCTGCAAGTCTGATCATATACTGTATCTAGGAGGAAGAAAAAAAAAAAAAAACAGGAAGAATAATGGTGAACCTGTGCACAAAATAATCTGAGTTTTTGTCTTGATGGGGCTATCACCATGACTGTATCAGGCCACCCTTCAAAAATTGGGTTACACCCTTTCTAACTGAAGAATCAAATCCTCATCCTCATCAAGGCTGAGGATGCCAAGTATACACCAAAGTATGCATGATCAATCAGATACTACTTGGAGTTAGAAGCTGGACCTTGTGGTGTAGGCCTGTATTCTCAGCTGCTTGGGCAACTGAGGCAGGAGGATTGCAGTTTTAATCCCTCCTCATCTACAGAGTTCAAGGTTACCCTGGACAACACAGGGAGACCCATCTCCAGCCTAACGTAAAAAAATGTGCTGGGGCTATAGCTCAGTGGTAGACCCCTTGCCTAATATATGGAAAACTGTGGAGTCAATTTGCAGTGTCTCCAAGGAGGAAAGGTCAAGAAAATGGAGTTAGACTCATAACAGCACTGCAGTTTTCAGATGTTCATTGTAGAAAGGAGAAAACAAGTGATGAGAGATTCCTAGTTCTATTTTCTTCTTGGCACTCTTCACTTGTTTTCTTTGAAACAAGGCCTCACTCTGTAACCAGGCTATCCTGAAACTCACTAATTAGCCCAGGCTGCCTTGAACTCATGATGATCATCCTGCCTCAGCCTCCCAAATGCTGGGGTCACTGGTATGAGTCCTCAAATGCTGGTACTCCCTGTGTCCTTGGAAAATAGAATTCTCGGTGTGGAAAACAGAAAAAAAAAAGGTTAAGTTTAAAAAAAAATCCTAGTCTTGGGGTCAGGGAGATGGTTCATTAAAATGATTGGTGTGAAAGCATGAAGATCCAAGTTTGATCCACAGTGCCCACATTTTTCTCTTTGAAAGAAAGGGGGTGTTCTTGTGGGTGTTTGTAGTGTGAGTGCTGAGAAGTACAGACATACAGGTTCCTGGGGTTACTAGCCAGACAACATAGCCTAACTAGGCAAAGTACAAGACCAAATGAGGGACCCTGCCTCCAAAAGGAAAATGGTGCAGGACTACTGATGGACAACACCACACGTATCCTCTGGCTTCTAAACCCACATACACACACATGAAGGCTCACCCACAGATATGAGTACACACACACACACACACACACACACACACACACATTCTACAGTTCAAGATTTAAATCAGATGTTTTAGTATAAATTCAAGCAGTATTTTGAAATACATAGGAGTATTTAGTTAATTTATTTAGTTATTAGTTTCCCAAATATGTCCACTGAAAATGACTAAAAAATGTGGTCAGTTCTGTCGTAGTGATTCTCTCTAACACCCAGACTGAAGTTTTGAACACCATTTCATTTCAATACTCTCACTTTAAGAGTTTTGTTGCCCTTGCAGAAGACCCAGGGTGGATTCCCTGCATGAACATAATGGTTCTTACCTTCTGTAGGTCCATTTCCAGGGGATTCAACACCCACTTCTGGCATCCTCAAATACCAGCTACACCACCATCCCCAGAAACACATGCAGATAAAGCACCCATACACATAAGATAGAATAAGCCCACACTTCAAAGTTGAGAACTGATGGTGTGTGTTCATAACTACAGGGCTGGGGAGATGGTTGCAGATAGATCACTAGCCAGCCTAGCTTACTCGACATGACTAACACCATACCAGTGAGAGACTGTCCCAAAAATCAAGACGGACGTTCCAGAGGAACAACATGAAAGGTTGTCCTCTGGCCTCTACACAGAGGGGTGTGTGTGTGGGGGGGGGGGGTCTTGGAATATTTTCTGTATTAAATATCAAGAAAGCAATCGAACACTACAAAAAAGACTGAGCCAAATCACATAGGCTGCAGTAGGTCAACAGAACATTCTGAACGCCATTAAGTAGAAAAATTGCAGTAGATGTAAAAGCTTCAAATATGTCTAATGAGATGAATTTATAATGATACTTTAAAGAAACCATCCATCATTTGCAAAAAAAATGAAGTAATAAAATCAGAATGTTGGCGTCATTTTAATCACTCAAGCTGCATGTCAGCGGGTACCATGAGCCTCTTCCCAGTGATGGAGCATATGGCCGCTACTGCCAGGTGGATTAGCCTCTGGACCCAGCAGCCAATTTGTAAGAAATATGGAAAACAGAGGAACATGTTGACCTGTACTGAAAATACAGCCAGCAAAAGCCACACTGAAACTCTACATGGCAACCAACCTAAATCGACTGAAAATGAATTGCAAGTAAAATATTGGAGGAAAAGCCAGCAAATTAAACAGCTACTGGAAAATCATAGCATATGTTTATAAAGATTAAATGATGATGCCCACTGGTGCATAGAGGGTGAGGAAGGGGGAAAATGATAATGAAATAGGACATAAAACTCAATAGAAACACCACGCTAAGTAGCAACTACTTTTGAGTGTGGGCGGGGAGGGTGTGAACGGTCAGATTCTGACTGAGAGAAGGTTTGTGAAGGAAGTTCTGGAATGAGTGATGCAAAGGTGCCTTTGTTAATCCACGTGCTTATTCGCATGGTTTTCTGTGTGCTCTGTGTTAACTATGTTTCTTTTGAAGTTAGAGGAAGTTGAGTTACACAAATAGCAAAGAATTATTCAGAAGGTCTCTGAATTTGTCAAAAATCATAGAGCCACTTTGCTGACAGAAATTTAAACATCTCTTCAATAGCATTTAAGGACTTTGGACCCATTATATTCACAAAGTGGGGTTGGAGTCCTTGTTTATGTATTATAATTTATTATTATTATTATTATTATTATTATTATTATTATTATTATTATTGCTGGGCCTTGGTGTCCCCATCTAGATTCAGTACAATAATAGTAAGTCTCCCAGTTGGTGCTGTAAGGTGTAAATGAGATAATCCATTGTGTGAGCTAGTTTTTTCTTTGCTGTGACAAAGCAACCTAAGAGGGATTTCTTTGTTGTTCGTGGTTTTAGAAAGAATACAATCCATCATGAAAGAAAGGCTTGGCACCAGGAGATCTCACTGTTTTCATTCAGTGGTCCTATGGGGTCATCGGATGGTGTCACCTGAATTCAGGATGAGTCTTCCCTGCTTGGGAGTCTCTGAAAGAAACCTGACAGACACGGTCAGAGGTGTGTCTCCTAGGTGACTCTAAATCCAGTCAGGTCAATAATGAAGACTACACTTCCTGTGGAGCAATCACATAGGAGTCGCTCAGTAAATAATACCCATGGTGTGTGCTGCTGCTATGTTGGAAATGACGAAGGCTTCTATCTGTGTCGGCATCTTTTCTATGGGCCACAGGGGAGTTCGGTGAGGCCTCTTTGGATTTCCACTGCAGCCATCAAGAGTTCTTTTCCTCTCTACTCCTCCAATTATATTCTTCAGAACATTTGGTATTCATTTCTTTAAGCACTAAATGCTTTGAGATATGTAGGGAAATGAAGGGTTATAGATTTCCAAATTATATTAAATCGATTTAAGTTGTTGTCCAACTGCCACAGGGACTAGTAAGGCAGTAATTACCATATTGATGGGGAACAGAGATTCTGTGGAAACGAGATTAGCCCGTGGTTGGTGTGCTGGCCACCTTCCTGGGCATCAAGAGACAGTAGTTATGCTCAACCCCCCGAAGTGGGCCAATGTTTACAGATGTGGCCTCTAAAGCAATTGCCCCTCTTAGTTTGCTGGATACATGTGTCAGTTTTATAATATGTGTGTATATATGTATATGTACATGCATATCATATATACATATATGTAGAGTTTGCAATCCACCTCTATTTAGAAGCCATCTATTCTAGTGAATGTCAGTTCTACTGACCTGACCTGCATCATTCATTGACTTTTACCCAACTACACCATGAGGGAGGGAGATGCTTTCTGGGCTGGAGTGTTAGAATTTGTTTTTGTACCCTTTAACCCAAAAGGCATGTTGAGTAGGGTGTGAAAATGTTCTTCTATTTTCTAAACAACCTCACCTCACTCCATGGTTACCAGCTGGGCCATAAAGACACTATTCTTTTTTCACTGACTTGAATTTTCACAACCAGTTTAACGCATCCCTGCTTGCTTATTTTAGTATCTCGCTTTGCCTCTTAAAGTGTGCTTATATGGTTCTACGCATAGATAGATAGATAGATAGATAGATAGATAGATAGATAGATAGATAGATAGATATTATATAGTCAGACATTTACACAGAGAAGGGGAGGCAAAGAGAGAGAGAAAGAAGACAGACAGAAAAGCCAAAGAAAGATCACTTGGAAAGAGAAAGGGAACCAAAAGATGGAGATGAGGGCATAAGAGATATCATAAAGGGTAAATAAGGATACGTGGCATATACATATGAGCATGTCACGATGAAACAATTGCTTTTGAACAATAAATATGTTCTGGCAACTTTTCACTGCCTGCTGCTTCTACCCCGTTATTTCCACCAGGCCAGGCGAGTAATACTAACCTCTTTAGGTTTGATTCAAAGAATCTGGCATCCTAGTGGCAGATGTAAACATCACATTGATAAACACTGAGTCCACAGGCTTCTGCGGCAGAGCTAGGGCAGAAAAGTCTGAGGCTAGTGATGTTGACCATGGCTACGGTCTTTTCCCCAGTCTTCCAGATGTGCCCTCTTCCTAAAAAAACAAATGAGCATGTTTTTTCTATATATTTGTTTCTGAATGCAATCCTTGATGTATTTGTTGATCATTTGTTCGCTAAGCATTATCTTACGCTAGTCTCTCTGACAGAAAGATCAGATAAATAGTTAAACACAACCATCTAAACCAATCACAAAATGATCCCATTTTAAGCAGGGTGATAAGGCAGACTTGCAGACAAACACCATTACCGGGAGGTGGGAGTCAGGTTTCATTTCTACACTTTGCTATCATGTATGCATTTTCCTGTCTTATCTAAGACAGCCTCCATTTCATTTTGAGATCTATAGATAGTGGAGCCTGCAGACATGGCTCAGAACTTAAGAGCACCTATGAGTTCAGTTTCCAGAACCTATATCAGGAGCTTCACGACTGCCAGAACTCCAGGTCCAAGGGATCCAACTCTTCAGGCCTCTATGGGCACCTGCACTCATATACACATAACCCCTACAGGTATATAGACATAATTTAAAAATGAATAGACTTTTATATCCTTGCATAAGGATAGCTTTTAAATATATTTTTAAAGATTTATTTGTTTGTATTTTTGTGAATACATATTTGTGTGTGCATGAATTTATATGTACCATGTGCATGTAAGAGCCTACAGAGGCCAGAAGAGGACATCAGATTCCTGGAACCAGAGTTAGAGGCAGTTTTGAGCCACAGTTTGGGTCCTCTGCAAGAGCAATAAGTACCCTCAACCACTGAATCATCTCTCCAGACCCTTTAAAAAATATTTCAAGGATTCAGAAAAGTACAAAGACTAATGAATACTTACATGCAACTGCCTAACTGATATTAATATATTTTTCATGCTTACCTCAGATTTTTCTTTTAGAAGTTACTGTTGTGACTTGTACGTACTCTCTTCTGCCAGTTTCTCTTCCTCCAAACACACAGCAAATCACTACCCTGTCTATTTTCTACTAATGTTTAAAAATATGGGCTACAGAGATGGCTCATTGAGTAAGGGCACGTGTTGTCATGCCTGATCAAACCTAAGTTTAATTCTGAGGCTCCATATAGTAGGGAGAGAGGAATGACTTCTGTGAGTCTTCCATACACACACACACACACACGTTCATGCACACGCACACACATAACTCCCAAAGGACAGTTTCCCAATTTAGAGCTGCTTCTCTGACATAGACATGGACCCTTGTAGAGCTTTTCCAACAAAGGTCAGGCAATCTTAGGTCTGGATATTTTGTTGTTGCTGTTGTTTTGGTTTTTTTAAGGTCTGGATTTATTTAAAAATCCCATGTGAACCCTTATTTTCTCTCAGCATTCTGGCGATGTTACTTCGTGGACTTTTTGATCATTACTTGGTGGCTGGCCAGTGGAGCAAAGGTCCTTCTGAAGAGAGCAAGTTCAGTTTTTCTCTGGTGCATCTAAAAGAAGATCCTTCCCGCTTTTACTCTTCACTTTCACCATCACACGTCTAGGTAAGGACTTGTTTTCAGTTTCTAGTCAGTTCTGGAAACGGCTGTTTTATTTTCTGATGCTGCTCTCTCATTTCCTGTGTCCCACGTGTGCCTCATCCATGTCTCTCCTCTGCTCTTTCATATTTTTAATCTGCTCTAATCGGAATACTTTCTGCACCAAGTATCTTGCCATTGACAGATTGTCCCTTTGTGTCTAGTGTGAGATTTATCAACCCCCCCTTCAATCATTTTTACTTCTAGATTTCTGTCTCATTTTTCTAAACCCCTCTTTTTGCTTTATTCCAGACTCCATTCTGCCCTAATTTCTTGTTGTTTTTAAAATAATTCTGTCTTAATATGAAGAGTGTAAGCGTAAGCCTCAATGTGCTCTTTAGGATGCTCTATGTGTTTGTAAGTCTGGGGTTGCAATGGCCAAAGCCTGAGGCTGAATAGTTACAAAAAGAGGAGGTGTGCTTAGGTCAGAGTTTGGAGGCTGGAAATTCAGCAGCATGACATGGACTCAGGAGAGGGGGGCCTTTGGCTAAACCATCTCACAGCAGCTGATACCACAGTAGCCAAAGTGGCACAAGGCAGCGCCAGAAGTGCAGTAAGAGGCAAGCACTTGTAAGGATCATCAGCTTGAGATCTCCCAGAGGCGATATCTCAGGGTACCCAAAGGTTTCCCACAGTGTTCCAGTCTTAAAGGTTCTCCCGTCCCCCAGGGAGCCCTCAGGAGACACAGTCAAGCTGTTGTTGCATAGCGTTTGTTTCACAGGGACAAATCTGTCCCCTAATTACAGTGTTTGTTGTCCCCCTTTTGAAGCATGTTTCAGGGATTTTAATTGGCAGCCATGTTGAGTTATCTATCTATCTATCTATCTATCTATCTATCTATCTATCTATCTATCTACCTATCTCTATATCTCTGTGTGTGTCTGTCTGTCTCTTTCTCCTCCTCCTCTCCATTTATTCATCCTGGTTTGACAGTTTTGTGAATTCTCCTACACAGTCCTCTAAGGCTCCCACTATAAAACAAGAGCCCATATGGCTTGTCCCAGGCAAGACACCCCTGGCCTTGACACTGGAGAGAGGTCTAGATCTGTCCCCCCGCCCCCAAGCCTTGACTAAGCCAAATCCCCAGATGCCAGCAAAAAAGCCAGTGACATCTTGTTAGCCTCTTGGTGTGAGTGGTGTCCCCCCCACCCCGCCCTTCCCTGGACCTTAGGATGTCTCTGGAGGAGGACCTTTCCTGTCTGATATTCTTCACCTCCTGAAGCCCCTGGCTGACTCTGCCTATTCCTGGACACAGAACCCAGCAGGCCCCAGCCCATTTTAGACTTTAAAAAAGTTGTCACAGAGAGATGTTTATGTTGTCTTTGAACTTAGCTCTGACTTTGAATCATCCCTTTTTAAAATGTGAAAGGTGCTTGGACCTTTATGTGAACCAAAAAAGAGGCTTCTGGGAATGTGTTCAGTGCCACCTTGACCACAAATGCCCCAAGCTCCTCTGTACCCAAGTCTGCCTGTCAACTTCATGTCGGGTCCTACTGACCAGAGCGAAATTCACTTCAGCCTTTCCAAGCAGGTGAAGCTCCTCTCGGCCCTCAGCTTCTTCCCTTCTCTTGGGGTCTCCAACTGTTCCAGTGTGGTGTGTGTGTATGTGCGCATAGGCTTGCTTTACTGGGCATTAAACTTCTGTCTTACACAAGTGGCAGGGACTTTGCCACTAAGCTATTGTATATCCCCAATGTGTGTGTGTGTGTGTGTGTGTGTGTGTGTGTGTGTGTGTGTCTTGTTTATAGAAAGAATCTTACTAAGTGGCCCAGACTAGTATTAAATCTGCTATGTATTCACATAAAATCTTGAACTTACTATTCTTCTGACTCAGCCTTCTGAGTAACTGGGCTAAGAAAGAGAATGTACTTTGTTTTTATAGGGTTTTTATTATTATTATTATTTTTAACACAAGTCTGGGTATAAAGGAACCCAGTGGATACAGAACAATGTGATTAAATACAGCCTGAAGCGTTTTTCCACATGTTGGCCTTTGCTATCCCTGAGTCAGCTTTGCTTTCCCTATTTGCTGGTTCATTTGAGCAACAGTTGTCCCCTCCAATCCTCGCATTAAAAGAGCTGATACAAGATGACTAAGCCATCTTTCGAAGGACCCATGAAGGCTTGCACAGTAGAGCAGGAATCAATCAAGGCATTCCATCGTCTCTCACATTCATTCTGTGCAGCCTGCGGCTTCCACTTGTTCTCAGGAATCTTTGTTACAAATGTAAGGAAAAGTTCCAGTGAGAAAGTAGCCTGAGGGTACACTTTCCCTGAGCCTTCTCCCAGGAGGCTTTTCCTGGAGAATAACAGGGTGGACTCCTCAGGAGGAGAATGCCTACAGGAAAGATACCCCTAAGCAAGGACTTGTCTACAGAACATACACTGGTGTCCTTGACATTCACATTCCTGTTTTGAACCCCTGCTCTCCAGGGCCATCTTGCTCCCAGGCAAGTAAGACAAACAATACTGACACTGAGAACTAAACAGGTCTGTTAGGCACAGAGAGGTGTGATCCTCTTGTCAAAAAAAGGGGAGAGGGTGGTGCTTGAGAGCATGCTTTATCCAAATTTCTACCATAATTTACCAACACAGAGTCATCAAAAAACTTGCTTCAAAAGAATTCCTCAGTTTCCATAGAATACATATATTTTTATTCTGAAGATACCTATTAAAAATAGGGTTGTAAAAAAGAAAAAGAGGATAGCCCTGTATAAACAACAAAACACAAGCTCAGGTCAGGAACGTTGGCTTGGTTTTTGCCTCAGTACAAAACTGTAGCAGGTAAATGTATCCTGTAATGCTAACAGTGGGGAGGAGGTGACAATGGATGGCTGCATCCTGCACGCTTTCCCTCAACATTCCTCCCTTTCTTCAGCTTCTACTGCCACAGAATCCACAAAGATGAGTGCTTTTCACACAACAGGAAAATAAAGTCTCAGTGAGGCATCAGACAGCCGGTTCATGTGACTCTGACTCATCGTAGGTCCTAGGTCTGGACTTGTCTTCCGTCTGTAAAATGGGAACCTTGATGCTGTGATGCTAACAGGGGCTGTGGTGAGGGCTAACTGCTCCCCTGCCAAACCTTCACCAACGGGTGAGAATTATGTTTTTCTTCTGATAATCCTCACCAATGTCCAGCGTGCAGGCAGAGTGGCTGCCTGCACTGCTTGCTCACGCCCACTCTCCATCTGTTTCCCTGAAGAACAGGGAAGGAAAGCTCTAGAAAGGCAACCACAGGCTGTACTATAGATTAGGTCATGAGAATGGAACAGGGCTGTCTGTCCTGTATGATCTGGTTTACAGATAGGCTCTAGTCACCCGAAAGGCATGAGCAGGGCGTAGACCCAAGCTCTGGGACCCGCCTAGTCAAGCCAGGTAACTTCAGCAGTACAGAGCGATAACCTATCCAGAGGTCTGTAGAAAATTGTCAGTTCTCTATTCCAACAAAGCCACCCCTGGAGCTATACCTTAGTGATACATGACTCACTCAGACATTTACAACCCCCAGACAACTAGAGAATTGAATTGATCATGTCACCATGGAACCCACCAACATTCCTCAGTATGAGGGTAGAATGTGCTCATTAGACTGTGAGAGGAGCTGGGGAAAAAAGGGTCAGTGTCTCTCTCTCTCTCTCTCTCTCTCTCTCTCTCTCTCTCACACACACACACACACACACACACACACACAGTCTGCTACATATACTCTTAATGTCGTATTTTCTGCAAACCCAGCATTAACACCATACCTGTCTAACATGACTTCCGTTTTGACAATGTATGTTCAATCTCTGCTCTACCTACCTTTCCACCCCCACATCCCAACTTTCTCTCCCTAGCCCAGGCATCTTTCCAGTCTGCCCGGACAGAATGAAGCAAACTCACAAGATGGCCTCCTGAACATCTGTCTGCCACCCTGTAGCTGATCTCAGGAGGCGCTGGAGGGAAAGAGTGAAGAACACCAATGAGAGCCCAGTTGATAACTAAGCCCTAGGAGCCTGGCGATAATGCCCCCTTGAAATCCTGCCAATGCCCGAAACTTAGTTACAGGGCATCTTGACTTTGCTGGGAAGCAGGGAAGGCAGCATAGCTCAGAATGCCTGAACTTGAAAACCACGGGGGAACTCTGGATCCCAAGAGTGATAAATGCTGAGTAACGGAAGTATTTAAGACCTGTATCTCAAGTGTATCCCTGAGGCTTCCCAAGCATCCGAGCAGCCTGAGCCTCACAATATAGTTTGTCGCCACTCTCCTCATTTCACAGTGACAACCACCATCTACCATTCCAAGGGGTGAGGTTGACCAAGAACCCCAAAGAGTCCAACTGTTCTGCCTCTCTTTTCCTCATAAAATTAGAAATTCAGAAAGTAAAAATCAAAGGCAATAGCCAAGCATTCGGACTACAGATATTTCCTAAATAAGTGGAGATGGTTCTGGCAATATTTTGAGAAAAGGCTTTATGACATCATGAATTTTTTAAGCAATTATCTTTTAAAATTTAATTTTATTTATGTATATTTGTGAGGGATTGGGTGCCTATGGAGGGCAGAAACAGGTGTAGGATTCCCTGGGACTGGAGTCACAGAAGGTTGTGAGCCACCCAAAGTAGGTGTCGGGAAATGAATTCAGGTCTCCTGAAACAGCAGCAACTGCTCTTGACCACTGAGCTATATCCTGAGCCCGCAGAAAACATTTCGGAGCGCAATTTATAATCTAGGACTGTGCTAGGTTTTGTAATATGCACTTCCTCCCCCCCTTAAAAGTGTGAACTCTGAAATCGCCACACAGAGACCACCACTCATATGTGCAATTGACAAGAGTGTTTTATTTCACACAAACCTTCATGCAGAGGTCAAACCATTTTTCAAAATGGCGACCCTAGACAAGGACATACAGGCTTTTTTATAGGAAACTAGGGGAATTCTAGCAAGGGTTAGGTAATCTAAAACCTCATCGACAAGAAATTACAGGGTCAATTCCTAATCAGCTTGCATCCAAGTGTTCAGTGGGCTGCTGCATTCCTGCCATGAACATTTGACAATAGGATAAGATACTGCATGTCTGTACCACAAACATTTAACTACAGGATGATTTAAGGCTGCTCAGCACAGAAGTCCCATCCTGACACAAGATATTTTCACATTCTCATGGTTATCTCCAGGCTGTTCCTTGGATAGGGGACTTTATAGTCTTGTTCCTGGAATTGGTGACCTATAACCTAATGGTCTACTTCCTGGGACTGATGACTTTTCTTTTAAAATCAGGTTTGGCCCTAAAGTGGAGACAAATTATGTCATCCCCTCAAAAACTAATAGTATAGAAAGTAAACACAAATCTTCCTAAAGATTCATTTGCTGTAAAATGAATGATTGGAGACCTGAAAATAACCTTTTCTTATCAAACTATTAGATCCTAAATAAAACACACTTTACATTGAACTTGAAAGAAATTTCCAAGACCAGTTTAAACCAACTATCCCTACTGCCCCCTGAAGGGTGGGTTGGCTGGGGGGAGTGGGAAGTTTAAGTAAAGGAGAGGGTAAGAATGCCCTAAGGGCAAACCCTGATGGCATAGTGCTCTGGGGTGTTGACTAAGGGACAGTAATAAAATGGAAAGAGTAAACCAGAGATGCTTGCAAGTCCCTACAGAACAATCACACAGCCACTGATCAGGAGGAGACCATCTCCCAGAGCAAGAATAGGCAGATGCTCTCCAGAAAGAGGTCCTTTCATTTAGGACTTCAGCATGCAAAACTGAGTTCACAACCAAAAGCCACCATGATTGAGAATTGGGTCATCTAGGACCAAAGTCAAGCAGACCACCCCCCCTGTCCCAAACACAGCCTAGAAAGGAGTAGAGCCGGAGCCTGAGGGTTCCAGCCCTTTGTCATCCCACAAAGAACAATTGGACCCAAGTGAAGCTGGACTCACTGTAGAACTGGATTCTACTTGCCCCTCTTCCTGTTTACACAGGAGAGAGGTTGCATGTGAAATGACTTCCTGTTGTTGGGGGTTGGGGTGGAATTACAGAACAGAGCTTCAAACAGATAAAAGGCCACTTGTTTAAGGTATTGCTGGAGACTGCCAGCTCCTCAGAAACTGCGGTCCAGCAGAATATCCATGCGTTGGGCAGGGAATGAAGCTGCAGACACTCTCGGAGAATGGAAGTCAGGAGCCCCACTACCTTGCTGCTGAGCAGCCCAGAAAAGCCATGTTGTGATCTGAATTATAAAATATTACCTCCAATAGACTCCTGTGCTCAAGCGCTTGATTCCCAGCTGATGGCACTGTGTGAGAAGCTTCTGTAGCTGGCAGATGCAGACCACTAGAGGTCTGCGTCTCAAGGGCTATGGTCAGTGCCAGCCTCACTTTCTGAACCTCTGCTGATTCCCTGACCACTAATCCCACCACGCCTTCAGCACTGCAGTGGGCTGAAACTGTGAACATCAACGGTTTCCTCTCTTAAAGCGCCTCTTTTGTGTACCTTAGCTCATCTAGCCTGCATATGTCTTCACCTTCAGTTATAACAGCAGATACTAGTTAACCAGACCACAAAGACCCGGGGTAGAATTTACAGGCATGGAATATGGAATGGTGGAGTGTGAAATAAAGGGTGGGATCACAAAATTGAAAACATGTAAGAAACTGATAAAGAAACAACAATGAACTTCAGAAATGAAAACTATCAGTGCTGAAAGAGAAAAATGTTAAGCAGCCCAAAGGCCGTGTTACACAGCCGAGAGTGTCCTCATTGCTACAGACAGAATTTATGAACTAGAGCTGAAGAAGTTTCCCATAAGACCCGTGGAGAATGGAGGAAAGGGGGACTACAAGAGGTCAGGTGGTGTAGAAAAGGGAGGATGTCTAAGAGGTCTAATCAGAGCTCTAAAGAGAAGAAACAGAATGAACGGCAGAGAGGCAATGGTGGACGAGGCATGCTGAGGGTTTACCAGAACTGTTAAAAGCATGAATCCACAGACCCAGGAAGAGCTACTTACCCCAAACAAGACAGACAAGAGGGGACTATCATACACACTTCTGAATGAAGCTGCAGAACAACAAAGAAAACTCTTGGGTGTTAGAACAGAAGCTCCCATGATAAACTCTCTTAGTTGTATTAAGTACCAAGATGTTATCATCACTGTCGCTGGCCTTGAAAGTCTGTTCTCTGAAGGGTCGCTTGATACATTTCTCTGTTTCTTTTATTTTTATTTTTATATTAATTACAGTTTATTTATTTTTGTATCCCAGCTGTCACCCCCTCCCTCATTCTGTCCCAATCTCACCCTCCTTCCCTCATCTCCTCTCTGCCCCTCTAAGTCCACTGATAGAGGAGGTCCTCCTCCCCTTCCATCTGACCTTAGCTTATCAAGTCTCTTCAGGACTGGCTGCAATGTCCTCCTCTGTGGCCTAAGCAAGGCTGCTCCTCTCTCAGGGAGGAGGGGGATGTCAAAGAGCCAGTCACTGAGTTCATGTCAGAGATAGTCCCTGTTCCCCTTACTAGGGTACCCACTTGGATACTGAGCTATGATGGGCTCCATCCGAACAGGGGTTCTAGGTTATGTCCATGCATGGTCCTTGGTTGAAGAATCAGTCTCAGAAAAGACCCCTGTGCCCAGATATATTTGGTCCTTGTGGAGCTCCTGTCCTCTCCAGATCTTATTAACTTTCCTTTCTTTCATATGATTCCCTGCACTCTGCCCAAGGTTTGGTTATGAGTCTCAGCATCTGCTTTGATACACTGCTAGGAATATATCCAAAAGATGCTCAAGTATACGACAAGGACATTTGCTCAACCATATTCGTAGCAGCTTTATTTGTAATAGCCGGAACCTGGAAGCAACCCAGATGCCCCACAACTGAGGAATAGATACAGAAATTATGGTACATCTACACAATGTAATATTACTCAGCAATAAAAAAAAAAAAGGAAATCATAAAATTTGCAGGCAAATGGTGGGAACTGGAAAAGATCATCCTAAGTGAGGTATCCCAGAAGCAAAAAGACACACAGGGTATATACTCACTCATAAATGGATATTAGATATATAATATAGGATAAACATACTAAAATATGTACACCTAAAGGAACTAATCAAGAAGGAAGACTCTGGCTATGTTCCTCAATCCCCATTCAGAAAGGCAAAGAGGATGGATATCAGAAGGGGGAGAAATCAGAAAAAGAAGACAGGAGCCTACCACGGAGGGCCTCTCTGAAAGACTCTACCTTACAGGGTATCAGAGCAGATGCTGAGACTTATAGCCAAACTTTGGGCAGAATGCAGGGAATCTTATGAAAAAAGGGGGAGATAGTAAGACCTGGAGAGGACAGGAGCTCCACAAGGAGAGCAATAGAACCAAAAAATCTGGGCCCAGGGGTCTTTTCTGAGAATGATACTCCAACCAAGGACCATTCGTGGAGATAACCTAGAACCCCTGCACAGATGTAGCCCATGGTAGTTCAGTGTCCAAGTGGGTTCCATAGTAATGGGAACAGGGACAGTCTCTGACATGAACTCATTGGTCTGCTCTTTGATCACCTCCCTCTGAGGGGGGAGCAGCCTTACCAGGCCACAGAGGAAGACAATGCAGCCACTCCTGATGAGACCTGATAGACTAGGATCAGAAGGAAGGAGAGGACTTCCTTCAGTGGACTTGGGGAGGGACATGGGTGGAGAAGGGAGAAGGAGGGTGGGGTTGGAAGAAGAGGAGGGAGGGAGCTACAGGGAGATACAAAGTGAATAAACTGGAATTAATAAAAATTAAAATTAACAAAAAGAAAATGAGACATTCTTATAATCCTGGAGTGTCCCATTATACCGTGTAGTGCTGCTTCTGATTACAATAAAAATGCAGTTTTACATGAAAAAAGAGAGAGGATAAATGGTAAAATCTGTGCACCTAAAGAAGGTAAACAAGAAGGAGGACCCGGGGTAAGATGATCGATCCTCACTCAGAAAGACAAATGGGATGGACACTGGAAGTAGGAGAAAACAGGAAACAGGACAGGAGCCTACCATAGAGGGCCTCTGAAAGACTCTACCTAGCAGCGTATCAAAGCATTTCTCTGTTTCTTTACCTTCCTATCCATACCATATTCCTACTCTCCTCCTTGTTCACATACAACTGTTTTAACTTTGCATATGTGTGCTAACTGTGTGCTGTCTCTGTGTACGTGTGTAATCTAGGTCATGTCACAGAATCGCTGATCTACTTTTATTTTTACTTAAGATTCTTAAGATCAATGTCACACGGCAGTGTTTGCTCAGTCACAGAGCTTGTTCTAAGAGTAAATCATGAAACTACTTTGGTCAGACCTAACAACCTTCTGTAAACAACAGAACAGAATGGCAAAAATAAAAAGTCACCATGTCATGAAGGTAGATATTATCTCATAACACATTTGCTCTTCTACGTGTTTATATACACGCATATGTGTGTGTGTATATATTTATGTATGTGTGTGTGCACAGTTTTGATCTGGATTATAGTATTAGATGTATTTCTTATAGGGACACAATCAGGAAACATTTGAAAGCTGCTCTCCCATGAGATGAGGTAGACACACCAAAGAGGCAGTCACGAGTATTACACGAACCATAGTTTTAGGCAACTCAAGGTGAGACCCCAAGTTTAATAGTGGGTATGATATCTGTTTTGCTTTTGAAAAGATAGGGAGGGCTCCTCTATGGTGATAAGAAGAATATGCCAAGTTTGCACAGAGACATCCGTAAAAATGAACATCAAGGTATGGACTTTGGATTTTGAAGGCAACTTGGCTTATTTAGAATCAGTACAGCATATTGTGGGACAGAGAAGGGCACAGCTAGAGAGAGATGCATGGCAGAAGAAACTGTACAATCCATCCTCATTTCTACCTCATCTATTATTACATGTGTATACATGTTTGTTCAAAGAGCACGTGTACATGTGTGGGCGCGTGGGCGGGGAAGCATGTGTGCACACACAGGTGAGCGTGTATGTTTGAGTCTGTATGGAGGTCAAAGGACAGCTCTCAGGAGTCCGTTCTCTCCTTCCACCAGGGAACGACAGGGGGCGACAAACTCAGGTCACTGGCTTGTGTGGCAGGTGCCTGCTGATTGATCTGACCAGCCCATGCACAAGCCAGCTTTTCAAAGTGGGGTCTTAGAGCATGAGCGATCGACAGGCACTGACGAATTTTAGTCTGGGATGTGATCTGAAATGCAATGTAAATTAGAAGCACTCTGGTAGCATCCTGGGGCAGCATGGCTGAATAGACATTAGTGTCGTCCAGCCAAGCCAGAAGGCAGAAATCGATAGCTTGCAGGAAGATGACATTGTTAGGACAGTTTGAGTTTTCAGTATATGAAAGACTGTGGCACTGGCCAAATTATTTAATACTTCTTACACAGAATACCCATCAAGAGGAGAGCGAAAGCGGTGGAAGGTTGGAGAGCCATCCTGTAACTTCTCCGAACGAACTCCTTTTTTTTTTTTTTTTTATCTCTCCCATGAGAGCTGCTGCATCTTGTCTCTCTGGGCCCTAGACTGGGGATGACAGGCAGCAGGAAATGGTCAACCTTTGATGGACGCTTGGAATGAGGTGGGGAGAAGCCTCCACTGCATAGTTTTTACCACAGCAAAATCTAGCCCACGCTGACTGAGTCAATATGCCTGAACAGCAGGCCATTCTTTAAAGGACTACTCTCGCCTGTAAGCACCTGGATCAATAGTTTATGCCTTTTTATTAGTCTATGACGTGTGTGTGTGTGTGTGTGTGTGTGTGTGTGTGTGCGTGTGTGTGTGTGTGTGTGTGTCTTTTCCTAAAGGTCAAACCCAGAGCCTAGGGCCTCACGTATGCTGAGCAGGCATCCCATCACTGGGCTATGTCCCCACCACACTGTCTTCAATAAACACCGCCTAAGGAGACCAGGCTGTAACACTGTTCCCAGCCCTCAGTGTTGCATCCCCACATCAAGGGTGATCAGGGCGGTGGGAGCAACAGCCGCAGAGAAAAACTCCGGGTCGGCGCATGGGTGTGCATAATTAACTTTTAGTAGATGGTTTGAGATGGGACTTGGTTAGGATTTCACATCGGTAAACGTGGAAAAGGACTGTTAACCCACGAATAAGGAAGAGAAGCAGGGAGAACTCGGGCCGGTCTGCCGTGGAGGAGGAAGAGGAGACTAGGAGGCTTGTGGAGGAGGAAGAGGAGACTAGGAGGCTTACAGAAAGGTCTTGGAGCCGGGCGGAAATGGAAGGCTCCGACGGTCCCTGCATCCGATGCCTCTGGGTTTGGATGATCCGTGGCGCCTCCTGGCTCAGCATCCCTGGCATTACATGCCAGACTGCTGTGTGTGTGAACTTGTAAGACTCCTCATCCAGAGGGACGTGTGGGTGTCTGTGAGGATCGTGTTTGCCTTCTCTGAATCTTCAGCGGGATGCAGGTTAATGAGATGCTGCCTTTTAGAGGAGCTTGGCTCTGTGCTGCCTGCAAGTGTACTGTGGCATGGAACAGTGAGGACCATCCTGTCCCCGCCTAACAAGAGGGGAGTCTCAGGGGATGCCTGTCTTCCTCCAGAAAACACGGTGGTTTTCTCTGAAGAAAAATCAGAAACCTCCCAGGTAGCATGTGTCATGAGGAGAGAGGACGTGGCGAGAGAAAGAAGCGCAGGAGGAGAAATGATGAGAAGCGTTTTTAAAAGCCTCCTAGGGAACACAGGCCAGAGCTCTGCTGGGAAAACGCAAGAGGCTTCAGGAAGAGGAAGGAATTTCAGCGGAAGCAGAAATTAATATCCTGGAAGACCGTCTCTACACATGTCTACAGGCAAGACCACACATGATGACTGCTTCGTGTGTTCATTCATTCATGTCTACATTCGTGCATTTATTCACTCGTGCGTGTATTCCCAAGTACCGTTAAGAAATACACGTGCCAAAGGTGCTAAGCAGCAGCGAGGTGAAGACACACACCCAAGACCACCTTACTCCACTTGGACTGTATAACAAAGAACCTTACAGTAAGTAAGTTGTAAACATCAGAAAACCGTTCTTTGTTTTTTAATTTTTTTTTTCCACTAGAAATCCCAAAGTCAGAGTGCCTGTAAAATCAGCCTCTGGGAAGGGTTCACTCTCTGCTTCAGATGGCTGCTCCTTGCTGCATCCTCGCGTGGTGCGAATAACAAGCAAGCTCCTTTGGGGCTCTTTTATAGGACACTAATCCTGTGCGCGGAGGCTGCACCTTCTTGATCCAATGCCCTCGCAGACTCCACCTCCTAATACTGACGCTTTGGAACTACGTTTTACTATATGGACTTCAGAAGGACATGAGCATACCAGAAATTGATTATGCATGTCCATTACTAAAAGCCCTTTAGAGCACACACTATTTTCCGTACCTTGCACGTAGCAAATGGACCGTAAATATGAACTGAAATGACCATTCGGTATAATTAGCACTCTGGTAACCTGAGTTGCCATAGGAACCTGGGGGAGGGCTTTCTTGGTAAGACTGCAGCCAGGCTGCATAAGGGAAGACTCAAATCATGAATAGAAATTTCTAGGCTATAGCAGAGCAGGTTGAGCCAAGCACAGAGCTCTCAAAACTCAAGGGAAGCTATATAATAGGGGAACAGCTAAAATTCCACCTCACAGGAATCCTGTGAGATCCAGAACCTAACGATGAGAAGTTGGGATTTTACCTGGCAGGCAATAAAGAAACACTGAATGTGTTTGAGAGAGGAACAACAGATTTTCGCCTCTAAGAAAGAGTACTCTAACTATAGCACAGAAGACAGATTACAATCCAGGGGGAATTCTAGGACAAGGGAGCCAGTGGGAGGCCATTGAAGGAAGCAGCATCTGTGGGAATGGTTAGGAGGATATATAGAAGATAAGGATTTAGAATCAAGATGCTGATGGCCCTTTGGAGTAACCAAAAGTAGCTATAATCGCCCCCCACCCCAAAATCTGGCTCGAGTGGGCAGTGATACATAAGTGACTTTTGGAAAGGGTAGCTATTCAGAGTGACAGTAGAACACTGTTGCTTCAGAGCATGAGGAACAATGAGACAGAGAGAACCAAACGAACTCAGCGGCCTGAAGGCTATGATTAAAATTCCTGTGCCCGTGACATATATTTTTCTCTGTTGTACCCAGAATGAAGGGAGAAAATGACAGGCTGGCCTCTGAAGATTCAGGCTGAGTGGGGGTAGGAAGAGGCAATGGGTCACTCCAAATGACCACTGCTTTTACAGTGAGAGCTCGGGACTGAAGGGACAATTAGCTTCGAAGGCACAAATCATTCTGCTCACCACAGTGTCCCAGTAACAGCTGTGTCCAGACCATGTTGACAGTGAATATTTCTTTTATGTGTAGAGAGAGATCAAAGCATGAATCTGGTAGGGGTGGACATGCGTAGAGAGAGCTTCCTTTTCTGCTTTGAAGACTCTGATATTGGATGAGGGGGTGGATTTAAGTTTACAAACTAACAATAGTTCAGCACCCTCTTGTTAAAAGGATGTGATTTCATTCCTTTATGATTAAAATCACCTGAAAACTCCTTTCCCTTGGCCTCCTCCTTACCTTTTCCTAAGGTTTTAATACTGAGACGATGTTATTCCTCACCAGAGAGAAGGGATACCCCACCCTGCACACCAACTTCTTATTCTTGCTGGAGGTTGCTGGAGACCACAGAGGCTGCTCATAGCCATCCATGGACACATACCCTTCCCCGTTCTCTGCCCTTGGTCCAGTGCAAGCTGCTGTCTCTGCTCACTGTCCACTCTTTTTGCTCACCCTAAACACTCAGATCCTCCGAGACCCAACTAACTGTGTCATCGGTTGAGAAGACCCATCGTGGGCTAAGAATCTCTTTGCACCTTGCTGCTCTTACCCTTAGGGAGGAGTTGGAGTGCACACCCTGGAAAAACTATACCAATGCCCTGACTCCTAGGACTGTGAAGGTGTCCTTCCTTGGGAATGGGATCCATGCAAATGTAAACAATTTATGGTAGAATCTTTACTGTGCCCTCATACAAAGAGGGATATGCCTTGGGATGACAGAGAAAGAGCTCTGGCAGAGTCAGGGATGGCAGGCCAAGGAATGCCAGCCACCAGTCACCCTCATGAAGCTAGAAAGGGGCCAGAAAGGACTCTACCAAGACTCTCAATAAATTGTGGCGGTGGTGACACCTTGAGTTTATACTACTGGTCTCCAAACCCATGGGAAAATACTTTACTGTTGTACAAAGCCACTCAGTTTGTGACGACGTGTTATGGCACACGTTGGAAATTCACACATTCTTCTTTCAAACTAAAATATAATTCCAGCGTTTCCTCCCTTCCCTTTCTCCTTCAAACCACCCCTCTGTCTCCACCCCATCTTGCCTTCCATATTCTTGGTCTCTTTTTGTTTCATTGTCACTATTACACATATACAAACATATAAATATATAAATACAACCTGATGAAGCCATCCAGTGCTGCTTCTGTATATATGATTTCAATACCTGACCACTCGGTATTGGATAACCTATTGTGGAGCTCATCCCTGGGGAAGATGCTCTAACACAGCATTTCTCAGTCGCCTGTAGTCCTTTGTCTAGGGGTATATCCCCACTAGAGTTCTCAAACTTTAGATGTCTGTTAACATTATCCTTGCTCGGGTCTTGTTTAGGCAGCCATATTGTTGAGATGTTGTGGGTATAGCTTCCTCCTTCCTTCCAGGAGGCACAGTATCACAGCAGTTTGTCTGGTCTTCTACTCTCAGTCTTTCCACCCTGTCTTCCATGCTGTTTCTGAGCCTTAGGTGTATGGATTCTATTTCAGATGTGTCCATATTCTTCTCTTGAGTTCTTCACTGTGTTCTATTACCAACACCGTTTGTCCCCTAGTTGTAGCTGATAACAACTAAAAGAACTTTCCTTCTATGTTACATATGTTACATCATGCTGTCACTGGTGGTCATGGTCTAAATCAGACATTGCCAAGCTCTTGGCATCTTATTCAAGTACCTGAAGAAGCACACACAGCTAGCAATCTAGTAGAAAAGTTTATTCAAAAGCGAAGCAAAATTATAGGTTAAATATATTGCAGGGGAGCGGCAAACTGAGTAAGAGTACTGAAGAAAAACAGGTTACTGTCTGAGGTTTTCTTTTTAAATTTTGTTTGTTTGTTTGTTTGTGCAGTTTACATCCTGATTGCAGGACCCCCTCTCCTCCCAGTCCCCTCCTTACACATCCATAGCCCCTATTCTCCTCTCTCCTTTTCTTCAGAGAAGGTCCCTCATGGGTACCAACCTTCTCTGGCCCATTAAGCAGCTGCAGAACTAGGCGCATCCTCTCCCTCTGAGTCCAGACAAGGCAGCCCAGTTAGGGGAATTGGATCCCTCTCAATACTGGCCCCATCTTTCTCTTGTCCATGGCTCTATACTTGGTGCAGGCTTTCTTTGAAGCTGGGTTTTATCTACGTTATTCCTCAAGGCATCCTAACTACCTTGGGTATTTTTAACCATATACTAGCATCTAACATTTAACCTGCTGGGGGTGATGGTAATTGACTTGTTTTCCTCAGCTCCTTCTCTCCAAGCCAGGGCCACTTGTCATTTTTATTCTTGTCTAGAAAATATCTCAACATACCTACCTCAATTCTCACTCTTTTTTGACCCACTTCTCCATCTGGAAGGCCATCTGGAGACATGAGCTCTCTTCTTCCCAAACTGTTTCTCTTTTAGCAGGGAGCCTCTGGAGGGATAGCCTTGACCTGCGAGAATACATCTCTGGTAGAGTTTCATGTTCTCCCTGTCAGGGTGATGGAGAAGGGCTTTTGAGTTGCCAGCTCCTCTCAAATCACTCTGACCTACATAAATGTGTGGCTGATTCAGTTGAGAGTCACAAATGTCCTGTGGTCTCACTTGACTTAATCTTTGACAAATGCTATGGTGCTGGGGTATAGACTAGACAGTCTTTCATTTTGGGCTCCAAAGCATATATCAGCCAAACAAAGTAATGTTGCAGTAGGCCCAATTTTTATTATGCTTGTACGGTCCCTAAGCAAATCATGGTTTTTGTATTTGTAGGAGCTTAGAAGAAAGAAGAGGGGGAGAAAGAAGAAGAGGAGGAGGAGGAGAAAAAGAACCAAAGGGGAGTAAGGGTTATACACACAAACCATACATGATAGATCAAGTCTAAACTGTTTTCTGACTTTGTAGAAAAAGTAACAAAGAAATTTCTATGCAAACTTTATAAAATACTTGGGGTATCTTTATTATTCCCAAGAGTTCATTCAAAGGAAATCGTTTTTAAGCATATCTCCTTTTGTCTCCAGAAACTATTGAAACTCCAAAATTAAGAAATAATGTTGCTTTCTGTAGCACTATATAGAACATTTTCCATGCCCCTCAATGCACTCTGCTGATCCAATGTTCAACTCCTTTCACCATCTCAGCATCAAGAAAAGGGGTAGGCAACCCTTCAAGGGTCAGCCCAGCAAGGGTCAGCTCTGCTGAGCCTGCTGGAGGTGGATATGCCACTACCCTTCACCCCCGTTTTTCATCCTGAACCCAGCTTAGGAAAAATTGTTAGGAAAAAAAAAAAGTCCTTTCACTACACACAAGACCATGCTCCACTCTCATCCTCTTACCACTTCAAATCATCCTGGCACATTCAGATACACATACCAGTAACAACCAGCTCTGAAGAAGATGCCAGAAGCCAGGCTGATAGCAACAAAGGAGGACATCAAACACCCCCACCTTGCATTCACTCAAGTGATACCAAATGCCTCAGAGAGAAAAAGCCGTAAGAATGCAAAAGCCATGGAAGAAAATATAAAGCTAATTGTTTTTTCAGTTTCAGCGCAGTCATAGTTTGGGGAGGCACTGGGTAGGTATGAGTTCAATAATTCATATTGAAATCGTAACACCTCAATTGAGGTTTCAGAATGGCCAGTCAGTCCAGTTGTTCATGGAGATGCTTAAAGTTTGGGACCAGACCAGCATTTGAGTGACTGCCTTCGCATAGATGTGCGATGTTTTCATTTGCATGCTCCTTACCACAGAGTGATTTTATAGTCTGAAAACATAACTCTGAAATGCAAAGAGGAAAAGAAAGAGAAAGTCTCCTGCTCTGTTTGTCTTACGGAATAAGACCCCACCACCCAAGCGCTACCAAAGGGAGGCATCCTGCCTCAGTTTCTGTACCTCACCATCAGGTCTCCACTGCACCCAACCCTGAGCTGAGGCTGCTGCTTCCCCAAGCTCAGGCGTTTGTCAGGCTCTTTGTATGTTCTCCCATAGTCCTGGGCTGATCTTTTTGTCTACAGTAGCACAGCGAAGATAGAGATGGCTGCCAGATGTTGGAACATGAAGGGCAGTGATAAATGAGCCGCATACCGGATTATGGCCTGTTTGTTAACCATCCATTCTGGCAACTTCGGTGGCTGCGATGCTCCAGCAGTCATCCAGTGACTTAGCTGTCTCCTGGATTTGGAGCTGTATCATTTGATGCCGTGGTCTTTACTCTAAACACGTGAGCTCTGCATTGGTAGTGCTTCCTCAGAAAACAGACTGTCCCATTCTGGGGGCCTTTTCAAGTGTGTGTATTTGAGCAGCCGAGGTCCGTTCTTGGCAGATGTAGCCACTGCCTCACATCCACATTAGAGAACCGCCTGCATCCCTCACTGCCTTTCTGGGGCTGTGCTCTGATAGTCATACCCCACCTTTTTAAGTTGTCGCCTGCTTTCCCACCTTCCCCAGTCCTCTCTGTTAGACTGGCACACAAGCCGTCCTGGCTGTGATTCCAAAACTTCATCCGTGAAGCTTGAAATACAGTTACATCATTCTGTGCCTCTGGCAGGCCTGGACAGGCCTTCAGAGTGTCTTTAAAACTATATGAAGAGAACATCCAAATGATCTTCTAGGAACTTTAGGCCCAGAAGCTCAATTTTAAAATATGAAAGGTAACTAGATTGAGTATGGTTCCTCATGGGAAGAAGAATTCTAGAGATGTTCTCTCCTCCTACTTGTTAGTTCATCTGCCAGGTATCTTTTGAGAACTGATTTCACACCAGGCACTATACTAGGCTTCTGGAATGCAGATATGTGCAAGGCATAGCCCTTGGCCCCCAGGACCCCAGAGGCCAGAGTTTAAGTGTGGAGGACTGTACTGTACTGGGGTTGCCAAAAGGACTCACGTCTCCTGAGTCTCTTTTCCAGCACAGAGAATCATATTCACTTGCTCTTTTAACAGCGGGGCATGAGCTGAGGACCACTGTCCTCTCAGCACAAAACCACCATTGCCCCCTTGAATTGTCAATAGCTGTGCTTACCTACAGGAGACCTGCTCAAGATTAGACCTGTCCTAGGAGCCTTGGGGTGGGGTGGAGGTGCATGAGGCCCTGCCCTTTCCCAAGGATTTATAGACAGTTTACAGGTGCTAGGGGGAGGTATCCTCAGTGGGGTGTTTACCCAAATTTCAATATCATAAAACTCATTGGTTCATCAAGCTATACTTGGGGGCGATGGCTTCTTTGTTTCTGTCATTGGTGCCCTATCTAGAGTGAGTCGACATTTAGTCATGTCTCCACATGAAATGTTATGCAACGTCATGGGCATTTGACTTGCTTTTTCATGTTACGTACAAGTAGAACTGTTGAATGTTACTTATAGATAAACATCTTTAAGGGGAAAAAAGCATTTCCTTATTTCACATTATTTTTTCCCCTTTGGGAACTGGGAAAGAGCATGCGGAGATGGACCAGCCATCAGTTTCTGTCCTAGAGTGACTTCACCAAGCATAATGCCTGGGCAACTCATGGGAGGTAAACTTGCATGATGCCAAACCAGTAATACTTAGAGGTCATTTGTCACAACAACATGGCAGACCCTGACTGATAGGCATTGGTTTCAGTAAATGAAGCTATGCTACACATTTGTACCCCAAGAAGAGTCTTACATGTCAGGACCACAATGCTACTTGAGAGAGCTACGTGGAGAATGTTGGAGAGTCTTTTAGAGCTAGCCCGATAGCAACCCTTACAGCCCATTAGCATCCTTTTGTGTCTTCTCACTTATAACTCCCCTGCTGAAATAATTAGCAAATCTCCTCATTTATGGCATCCTTCTAGAGTCATTATTAGGATGCAACATGCCTGGTATCCTGAGCTTCTGTTCCTTTTACACTTCAACATGCTGCTTGAGTTTCTGCTTGTCTCACTAGGACTGAGATATTCAAAACATAGCAAGTAGACAATGGCTGCGACTTGATGAGTGAATGAATGAATGAGTGAATGGCTCTGCTCTTTTGCATATCATGTCATCATGTGGGTGACAGCAAGTCCTTTCAGTAGAATATGAGAAGACAGAGGCATGTCGCAGGCATGTGTTGTGGTGGACATGGCTTCTCTGCGGGAGAATGGTAATGAGCAGAGTCCTGGAGCAGGTGTCACAGACCTTGGCAGTAGCATCTGCTCTCCCTTCTCTTAGCTATGTGGTCCTAAGTAAGCCATTTAACCTCTCAGTCCCAGTTGTTGGGAAGTTTCCAGTGAGATAATGATCATAGTTCATAGACTACCCATGGTGGAAAGGACTCATGGGTACTTTCCAGCTTATTGTATTCTGACTCAGCTAGTCAATGGTGATACTGGGAATAAAGAAATAGATCCCAAATCTCCTAAAGCTCAGCTTGGAGTTTTAATACTATGTGTAAAAGAAATATGAAGATCAGCACTATTGTGGATATATATATTTTTTAATGTTAAAGAAATGGTATCTTGTATTGCTCCCTGATTTCATGCAGTTTAATCCCCCATTCCTGTTGGAATATGAAAAAGAGGTGAGAAAGGCTATCAGCAGGCCACCGAGCCTACACACACTCTTGTTTTATTCACTGGTTAAAGTCCTGGGAAATGCTAAAGCCTGGTTACATTTCTGGCGAGCAGCTAGCCCCTGGGCAGCTATTTTTAAGGCTATAAAACTCTCATTTTTAAAGCTAAAAATGATTGGATAAGCATATTGGTCCTGTATTCCCTAGAGCAGCTCACCATCCTGTAACATGTAAGCACTTTGGCATAAATCACTCCATGCTAAAATTGGGAAGTTGATTGGAATTTAAATAACATTTACATAAAATAGACACATAGTCTTGAATACCAAACTTTGAGAACAAAAAGTTCCTCTGTAGAGAAGTAAACTAGCCATCTCTGGGTGGGTAGCCCAGGGTAGACAGCCGTAGAAGCACGAGATTTGCATACATCATGCCAATACATACACAAGTGTTTTAAGATCAGCCATGGAAAATGGTGTAAGGCAGGTAGCCTAGTCTATAACATATCATAGAATTTGCAATGTAAGATGTCAGGTAGTGTTCGCCCCACTGGAACGTAACCCATGTGCACACGCATTCTCTGGCCTCCGTGCACACTCTGCTCAATCTTCAGACACCAACAACCACACAGAAGGCCACAATCTTGAGTGGTACAGAAATTCAATCTTTTCCTGCTTCTTCTCTCTACGTCATTTGCCAGAAGCATCAAGGCTCGTCATATGTTTGCATCATTTACTCCTTCTGCCTGACATCCCAGCTACGAGCTTGGTGAATGAACTTGTCTGCTACACGACTTCTTCACTGCTTCCTTTGATTCTCTCTTGCTATCTAGTTGGCCTTTCCTCTAAAACGATTGGTGGCCTGTCTGTATTTCATAGAATTTCATGTTATCAGTTTTGTGTACAAGCAGTTTAAATAAGCCAAGTTAAAAACACAAAACAAGCAATTAACATCATTAGCCTCTGCCCTTTGTGTCCCCTTTTATCAAATTCCTCCTGCCCAAAGGGGAGAATACAGATTATATGCATATGCTATTAATGTTTATTTTAATAGATAGGCTTCTATATATGTATATTAGTTTACCATAACAAGTAGTGTGTATTTTTTGGTATCCTGGATATACTTCCCACTTTGCTACATTTAATTTTAGCAACAATAATGTTGATATATTATGCTATAAATAGGGGCTGGAGAGATGGATCAACAGTTAAGAGCACTGGCTGCTTTTCCAAAAGACATGCGTTCAATTCCCAGCACCTACAAAGCTCCTCACAAATGTCTGTCATTCCAGTTCCCAAGGAATCTCATGCCCTCTTCTAGCCTCTGCACTGCAAACACACACACACACACACACACACACACACACACACACACAAAATACACATTCATACATGCAGGTACAACCCCATACACATAAAATATTATTTTTAAGAATCTATAAATATCATTCACATCTGAGCTGTGGAGCATACTATGATTGTCCCAACTAGCCTCATACTTTGGTTCTCCCAAAATCTAAATATTGAATCCTAGCTTCCAATGCAATGATAGTAGGAGTAAAAAGTGATCATGTTAAAGAGTACCAAGCCCTAACCAGTGTCCTAATAAAAGAGACCCCAGAGAATAATCTCCCGTTCTGCCATGTAAGGACAGAGCAAAAAGATGCCCACCTACGAACCAGGAGCTAGACCCTTACAGGTCACAGAGTCTGTAGCAACCCTGATGCCCCACTTCCCGGGCTCCACAACTCTGTGGAACAAATGTCTATTGTTCATACGCCACCCAGTCTCTAGGAGTTTTTATATCAATCCAGGTGGACTGAAATAATTATTTTTAAGTATAATTGTTTTCTTTCCCTGAAGTCAGTAATTGTTTATTCTGTTTGACTTCCTAGGTAATATCATTAACTTCACTTCAAGCTCTTTATTAGTTGCCTAAATCCTCTCGTCAGACGGTCTATCAATTTTAGCTTGATGACATTTCTCCTAGAGTCTTCCGGTCTACTCCACTTTGACCTGTAAACCCCCCCCCCCACACACACACACACACTGTGCTGTTTTCATCTCTCGATTTCCCCTCTGTGCTGTTGCAGCCAACAAAATGTGCCCCACCCCCGTGATTCTTACTTTAGAACCCTAACCCCCTCAGCATTGGGTTTAAGAAGTGGGAACTTTGGGGAGACTCTGTCCTCATAAATGAGATTAGTGTCCCTGTGAAAGGTCCTCAAAGTCCACTCTTCTCTTTTACTAAGGGCCGACACAGCAAGATGAAGATGGTACAGATAAGTAAAAGAGCAAGCCTTCCCCAGCCACCAGACATGCTGGTGCTTTGCTGCTGCCCTTCGCAGGTAAGGAGGCTGAGAAACAAATGCTGTTTATCCCAAGAACCTAGTTTCATCACACTCAGGAGCAGAGAGGAGTTAATGTGTGTGTGCCTACTGCTCAGCCCCACCTCTTCTCCTTCATGCCATCAGAGACCCAAACCCACAGTGGGTTGGGCCTTTCCACATCAGTTAACACAATCAGGACAATCCCCACAGATGTGCCCATGGGCCAGCTTAACCCAGATAATCCACCACTGACATTCTCCTCCTGGGTGACTCTAGATTTGTGTTAAAATGACAATTAAAACTAACCATCACCATCATTGTAGAATAAGATTTGAAAAATACCCTTTTCTAACATTTCAAATGGCTTCAGAAGATGGGGAAAGGCAACATACATCGCCACCCACTGCTTGCCTTCAAGCTGATTGGTAATGACGGTGAATACACCCTCAAGGCATGTTGTAAGAGATGCACAGTTCCTGTAGGAAAGTAAACTGCACGGCAGAATCCTATCTGCTGGTAAACTCAGTCTAAAAGGAAACCCAGCCATTTCTCCCCGCGTTCAGTCCTGGCTCCTTTCAAGCCCAGAGCAGAGATTGACCCTTTCTAAGTCCAAGCATTCTCCTTTCTCTGCAGAAGGGCAACCAGTCATAAGACTGTAAATCATCCCCAAGGAAGTTACCTACTCTTATCTACGGCACAGGATCTTGTCTTTGGGATCCAGATAAGACAGCCCTAATTGTATGTATTTCCCCAAGTCGTCAGCTATCCCAACTCCAGCCATGCCAAGGAGGCAACATCAGGACTCCTGTCCAAATGATACTGAGACAATACTTTGCCAAAACACATATACAATCATTAAAATAAAATTTAAAAAAAAAAACCCTGAAGAAAATATGAAACTCTATCTTCTGTCTTTGCCTAATCTCTCAGAAATCTGTGTGTGAAAGCCTTTTCACCTCTGTCCTGGTTGTATTTTCTGTCAGCTTGACAGAAGCCAGGGTCATCTGGGAAGAAGGAACTTCAATTGAGAGAAAATGTCTCTGTTAGATCGGCCCGTGGGCAAATTGTTGGGACATTTCCCTGATTAACGGTTGATGTGGAGGGCCCACCCGACTGTGGGCACTGTCACCGGACAGGCAGTCCTGGGTTGGCTAAGAAAGCAGGGTGAGTAAGCGGGCCAGTACACAGTCTTCCTCCATGACCTTTGCTTCAGGTTCCTGCCTGATGGGCAGTGGCAGATCCAGTGGGTATTTACGCCCCACAAGAACAGAGTTCTACCAGCCCTGAGCTCCCGGCCTTCTGCCTAGTATCAGGAAATCCAGCCTAAGCCACTCCTCGATAGTTTTATTCTCTTGAGTTTCAAAAGTTCTTTGTACACATATACAATACAGGTTAAATCACAGGAAATTGCTGACATTCCATTTTCCCTACAATTGTAACAATTTGTGTGATTTGATGTAAGAGTGAGGAGAGCTTTTAGAGTTGGGATGCTTGGTTATGAAACCTGGCTGTCCTGCTCGGTGACTCTTAAGCTTTACCAAATAATGAATGTCACTCTGGGTTCAAGGTTTCAGAGAAAATGGGATTAAGGTGAGGATTACATAGATGAGATAGATGACCAATGGAAACTGTCACCTTTGGTACACGGCCACCATCTTAAGTGCCTGAAAAGGTGCATATGTGTCACTTTGCCTGATCTCAAGAACCCTGTGAGATAGGCTTGGGAAGCCAAGGTATTGTTGGGTTTTAGAAGAGAAAAGCTAACACTGGTAGATCCAGATAGTTTACAGAAGAGCGTGTAGCAGGGAACCCATTCCTGATCTAGTACACGTGCTTTCATTTCTCATATTGTCCTGTCTTCTGGATGTCAGAGCACTGTAGAAGGGGCACCATTCCCTAAGCTCCAAGAGTCCTAATGAATAAAGCACAGAGTCTCGAACTGACATTCTCAAGTTTTATTCCTATGGTGTAGGAACCATCTGTGTATCTAGTGAATAACTTATATTTTCGTTCATTTAATCTCTCTTCTTGAGGGCTGCTGACAGGGACATTTGTCATTAGCCTGACGAACTCAGTTTGATCCTAGGACCCACATAGTTGAAGGTAAGAACTGACTCTCACAGTTTGTCCTCTGCCTTATAAAGGGCCCCATAACAGGAATGTGTGTGTACGTCTGTGTGTGTGTGTGTGTGTGTGTGTGTATGTTATAATACAATAAGCACCTACTTTGCAAGTGGAAGTTAGAGTTCAGAGCACTTTGGTAAGCTGCTGAAGTGACATTTTCACCAAAGGACACCTATCCTCAATGTAATCACTTTGAAATTAATTTCTGCTGCATAGATGATAGATGGGATCATAAATTAGATGCATTCTGTTTGATTTTGATTGTCAGCTTGACTGGACTTGGGGTCACTTCCGAAGCTGGTAAAGGGCACCTCTGGTTGTGTTTGTGAGGGTGTTTTCAGAGAGGAGTGACTGGAGAGAAGACACACCCTGCATGCGGGTGGAAAGACTCTACATGCTGGGCGCCTGGACAAAGGAAAAGCATGGGGAAAGAACACTGATCAGATACCCAGAAACATCCCATTCTCTGCTTCTGGGCGCCAAGAAGTGAGGACAGAATGTGCCACATGCTGTCACTGCCACGGTGCACTGCCCAAGTGCATGGTGGGGAAAACCATGGAAAAAAAATGTCCTGAAATTGTGAGTCAAGATAACCATCGCCCCTTTTCACGTACTTGTGTCAGGTACATAATGGCAGAAAAATAACCAATACAGCATGCGAACGTGCAAGTGTGGCTATTTGCATGGTCTCTGAAGACCATGTGAAATAACTAAATATTGAGGTATTCACATCTGGAGCTTCCGAGGCTTTCCCTCTATGATCTTGAGTCTTAGCTCCTTAAAATTTGTTGCCTTGTGTCTTTCTCTATAAAGTACAAGTGGTCTCTTTGCTGTAATGAATGTTGTTGAGTCTGTAATCTAGAGTGAATCATTACACAGCCAACTGCGCTTAGCTGTGTAGCTGGAAGTTGCTCTAGGGCAGCCTGAGGCCTCCGGACCGCTGTGTGTCTGGTCCCTGCTGCCAGCAGCTGTTACCAGAACACTAAAAGCAACTGTGATGGGGGAGGGGGACAAAGTCAGTGTCAAAGACCAAGACTGAGAGGGCTTAGAAAGGGTGTTAAGTGAACTCTCAGTTCCTACAGTGGCACCAAAATGAACAGATACATCTAAGAAAGAAACTCAGGTGGAGATTCTTAACATGACTCCTCAGACACGGTCATTTCTACAGAATAGTGCACTCCTCTGTTGGAGATATGGTTCTCCCTGGACCATCCCCCAAACAGGTCACCCCAACAGATAGCCATCAGCTTCAGTGGGCATCCTTTCATAATATTCTAAACCAGGGACCTCCTGCTGGGCTTACTGGGGCGGAACAAGAGGGTTCCAATGCCAGCAGGGCTGCATTTGCAAGCTCTGCTAACCCTGAGCTTCTTCTCTGGATTCTACACCTACAGAGACATTTTCTGGAGAGAAAATTCCAGAATGTTTCAGAATACTCACGCGGTGATAATCCATCTTGCTTTGTTCCTTCAACCTGTGCAAATTTCAGAGCTATGTGCTGACTGCCTGGGCTGCTCTCCTATTTCCTCCTGGCATCTATTTCTTGATTTGTTTATGTAAGCTTACTTGGCAGCAGGCCAGTGGATACCTGATTCCTTTCACCTTTCTTCCTGCTCTTTTTCTTGATTGCTCACAGCATGGCTTGACATCACAGACGTGACCCTGTCATCCAGATTTGGTGACTGGTCTCTTTGCTGGTTTTATCTACAAGTGTATAACTTTACAAGGATGTTTGCCAGCACACAGGCACAGCATTGTGGGCAGAGACTGTGCCGGCTGGGAAATAAATGCCATGTCCTGAAGGCTTTGGGGCAGGGAACCAAATAAAATTTCAGTCCCTTGTTGTGCCTTTGGTGATTGAGAGGGAAGTTGGCTTGCTCCTGCCTAGTGGCACAGTGGAGGCAGTTTTGTCTTTCGGTCTGTCTGTGTTTCTGAAAAATCGTAATCCTGGGAGAGAGTGGGTGGCATTAACACAGAAGTTTTGATGACACTCTAACAAAATAATTAGACTCTCTTAGACAAGATTATCTCAAATCTAGATGATTTAATTTTCTTCTAATTCCCTGTACTGTTTACTGTGTTTTATAAGAGGTCGATGAACACTTGTATTTTCCCTTTAGGATCTGTCAGTCCCCTGGTTGCTAAATGTACTTGCTCTCAGTTTTTTCAGAAGCTCAAGCCAGAAAAATCAGCAATCCAGACGTATTTGCAGCCCTTCTAATGATGTTTGATGCTGATCATGATAAATCAAAAGCACTGTGAGATCCCAAAGTGTCCGATGAATTGGCCAAGTGAGGGAAAGCACATTCTGATCCATTTTCATGACAGTACTGGGGCTTTGGGCTTCACTTACGAAATGCACACCTACTATGTGTGGTATAACCTAGGAAACCAACACAAATAAGCATTCAAGAAAACTCATTCATTTGTACGATAGAAATAGGTATTACTGATTATAGCCTAAAGAGGAAAGTCATTTCCTAAGAAATGCAGAGATCAGCAAAGGTAGGATTTCAGATGAGGAAGATCTTAGTAAAAACTGGAATGGAATAAGGAGAGACAGAGGAAAGCTCCCCAAAAAGGAGAGAACTGACTGAGTCCCAAAGACAGACTCTGAATGTGGGGAAGAGTATCTGTAAAGAGACGTGCCAGCATGGACAAAGGGCCAGGAAGTGTGTGAGGGGGCAGATGCTAAGAAATACAGGTAGAAGTGATGTGTTGGGAAATATGAACAGCCTTGTGCTACAGCTTCATTGTACTGGCTATGGGAGTTCCTGAAGGGTTTGAGTTTGTGGAGGGGGGAATAAGTCACTCTTCAAAAGAAGGTTATCAGGAAGATTACAGTCAAAAAGTATGCCCACCATCCACAGAAGACTAAATTTACATATTATTTGAAAATCAGATTGTGTGTCAATAGCCATTTATCCTGAACACTGGAATACAAAGCACCTTTTACCAGATACTCTGAATAAAGGGGAATTTGCTGTAATTGGTGAAGTATGGGATAGTAAAAGGTTACATATCCTGGAAGGTGACATCTTTTACCAAGCAGGAGACATGAGTCTGAGCATCACAAAGAATTATGCTCCAAGTTATAAACACGGCCAGCTTTCAGATTCTCTGCTTTACTTTAAACAATTATTTGATTATCCACTATGAAAAGGTGACATTTCATTAAGCAGGAGAGACCTAACATGCTCTGTAGGCAGGTGAACCCAAGAAAGATCCCGTGACAGTTTTCAGTTCAGGGATGCGCTTCCAGCCACCATTAGCATCAAGGGTTGCATCCTGCAAAGCTCAAAGATCTAAGCAACGGAGATGCAGCCGCCACCCGTTTAACTCTTGGATTTCTGAATCTAGTTCACATGCTGAGTTTGCAATAATAAAACATTTTTAAAATAAATGCACTATGTGTCTGAATAATAATAAATAAAGCAACAGTAATAGCAGTAATATTATTATTTAAAATACACACACACACATATATATATATATGTGTGTGTATATATATATATATATATATACATACATCCACACATAGAGTCAGATAGAGACAGAGAGAGGGGAGATGGAGGGAGGGAGATTGGGGTGGTGCTCTGTGTGAGCAATGTGTGGAGGCTGAGTCTCCCTGAATTGTTTCTTCACATTCCTTTGGGAGGCAGGAGCTCTCTCTCTGAAACTGGAGCAGGCAATTTAGGCTAGACTGACCTTGGGACACTCTTGTTTCCACCCTCTCCGCTCACCCCCTGCCCCCCCTCCCCCAGCACTGAGGCTACAAATGTGCACTGCTAAGCCAGCCTGGCTTTTATCTGGGTGCTGGGAACTCATGTCCTCATGCTTAACCTACTGAGCCATCTCCATATAGGTACATTCGTTGTATTTGATAGGCACTTATTCTGATAATTCTTTTTTTGTTTGCATTCCTTTTCTGCTCGGTATGTTTCCTTCTCTATCAGAACAAATTTCAACATCAGCCTCTACAGTAAGAGTTCCCATGTTTGTTTGTTTTTTTGTTTTTTTTTTTTAGTAGATTCCCCAACTAACTAGTTAATCTCCTACTCTCTCATTACTTTCTCCTTTAATGACGATAGGTAATAACTATCTCCAGAGACATCCTACCAACATTTATATTCCTTCCAAATTAGAAGAGTAGGCATCTCTCCAGATCATAAAGAATACATTTATTTTAAGGTACAGTGGAGAGAACACACAGAAATTAAAGTGTGTTTAATGAGGGCCTCTGTAGCTTGTAGAAATTCTAGCTTCATGCTGATGCTGGCTCAGGTTTTTCTAGTCACTGTTCAGTCTCCGTGGCCTTGACAATAGGTCACAGGGCAACTTGGGAGCTATCAGTTCGGAGGCAGGAAAAATTAAAAAGTCATATTTTATCTATGGCTATGAATGTTTCATTTTGGGGAGCTGTAAACAATTGTAAAGGCTGGAATCCTGAGACCTAGTTCTTTTACTTATTTGAAAGATTTGTTTTAGCTTTATTTATGTGTATATGTCTATGTGTTAGTTAATATGCTTGGTCCCCATCATATGAGGGCTAAAGTGCCAGCAGAGGTCAGAAGAGAGCAGCAGATCCTCTGGACCCAGATTTATGTGATTGTGGGCTGTCATATGGGTGCTGGGAACTGAACTCCTGTCCTCTGCAAGATTAGTGCACGTTCTTAATGCCTGATCCATCTCTCCAGGCTCCAGGGTTGAGTTCTTGCTGAGAACTAGTCTTTTGTTCTACAGACATAAGACCTCTTGCCATGGTCTCATCTGACAGGAAGATAGCAAAATAGTCCTCACACACTGGGTGTGTGGCTTCAACATGTGCTGTTAGTGAACAAAACGTCCATTCCACTGATGTTTGTAAAACATCTAGAATCTGTAGAGTACAAAGGCTCATTCTGGGCTCCAAAAGAAGCCAAGGCTCATGAGATTTGCCATTCAACTGAGTGATAGGATAAATCAATTATCTCCAATACAAAAGGAATGTGTTAGGAGAAAGGTTAAAGGTTCCAAAGGCTTTGCCAGGAAGTTAGTGATTTGGTAGGAAAATGGAGCATCTGTGCTTATTTTGGGATTTTTCAGCAGCAAGAAACAGAAAAAGATTCTTCCTAGCTTGAGAGAGAGGGGAGCAGAGTGGAAGAGAAGAGAGGGTGATTAGAAGAATAGGCAATGGACTCCAAAGTCAAAGAAATCCAGGTGTGGTGGTTTGAATGAAAATGGACCACATAGGCTCATATGTTCAAATGCTTTGTCCTCAGTAGAACTCTGTCCCTGTGTCTCTGTCTCTCTCCTTCTCCCTGGGTAAGACATAAGCTCTCAGCTACTGCTCCAGGACCATGCCTGCCTGTCTGTTGCCATGATCCTGCCGTGATGGTTATAGATGATTATGAACTCACCCTCTGAAACTGTAAGTAAACCCCCAATTAAAAGCTTTCTTTTTACAAGTTACATTTGTCATGGTATCTCTTCAACAGAGACACCATGCTGCTCTTCAATAGCAAGAGAGCAGTCACTAATACAGCAGGTAACATACACTTGAGGTTTTGTTAGGATGCAGCTATTGAATAGTGAGCATGGCTCTAGTTTCTTTCTCTCCTGCTAGTGTGTTTGGGCTCAGGAGAGAACCCAGTAGAAGCATTATGACTGGCTCTCTCACCAAGACTGTACCTGCAGAGAGATGGAGAATAACAAGCTAGTTGTCTCATTTCTCTTCCAATGGATGAAAATGCCATTGTTGTCCATTCTATGCTCCCAGTACCGGCCTCTAGAACATTCCCTTTTCTCCACTACCTCTCAGAAAAGCAACACCTGCCAGGTCTATTAATCCATGAAGCTTTTACTCACACCTGTTCCTGTAGCATCCAGCCTTCATTGTCATTCACCAAATATTTCTCAATGCTGTGTGTGTGTGTGTGTGTGTGTGTGTGTGTGTGTGTGTGTGTGCACAGCATGCAACCCTGGTGCCCATGGCATCCAAAAGAGGGCGCTGGATCCCCTAGAACTGAAGTTACAGGCCGTTATAAGCTGCCATATGGGGTCTGGGAACAGAACTCAGGTCCTCTGTATAAGCAAGTACTTTCAAGTACTCTTAACCACTGAGCATCAGTCCAGCCCCTGGTCATGAAAATGTATGACTCACTCAGTTGCCACCATCATGAATATTTCTAAATATAGAGGAGAGAATAAATATTAACAAGCATTGGCTGCACATCTGATGTGCACGAGATCTCACACACCATGGACTGAGACAGCCTCCCTGTTTTCTTTCTCTCACCTCCTCCCCACACCCCCTTCTATCCCATGTAAGACCTTAGTCAGTTCCGTGGCTTCCAACTGTATTGGCCTCACCCTCTAAACACCTCGACTTCTGGATGTCAAAGAAACATGCCTCCATCTGAATAGCTCACAGTGAAGAAAACAAGAAGAAATCTTTGTGTTAATGACCAAGATCATATTTTCATTCAGTGTACTTTGAGGTGACTTGTAACCCCTTCTAGAATTCTTGTCCTGCCATGATTTCTTTGGTTCTATGAGGGCCTTTTCTTCCATTTCTTTCTCTGTTTTGTCATTTCTTTGCCACACTAACTCCTTAGTTGTTGTTTTTTTTTTTTTTCTCTCTTCCCTGTTCAAGGCATCTTTGCCTTCTCCTCTTCTCCTAGACATAAAAGCTAAACTATAGAAAGCAGCTGAAACTGGCAGGAAACCCTCAGAACTCAGACCTTCTACCAAAGATGAATACGCACTTCCTTTCCTGATACCCCGCATTCTCCCTCACTCTACGCTTGCCCTCACTCTGTACTCCCTCTGAGGTTCCCTCTCTCTTTCCCCCACTCTTCACACTCTCTGGACCTCCAGTGGACCCAGAGTCCACTAATTTTCATGCTTATATGATGCTGGCTTCCTCACTGAAGCAATTTCTTCACACATCACCAGGGAAATAAAACCTACAGTGAAAATGATACTATTGGTTTTCCATTTTACTTTACTGGCAATAAAATCACAGAATCTCTTTTCACAGAAAGGACTCTTGCATGCTCACACCAGAACAATGCAGACCCCACTCTCCCACAGAGCAAGCTACATGCCAATTTAAATCTGAGCTCAATTTTTATGCTCTCAAACTCAAAATAACTTGCATCCAGTGAGGAAGAGAGAGTCAAAGAAAATAAAAAATGTTGAATGTGATCTGTATAAGAAACCCAAAGAGGCTGTCCATACTGATCTCCACACTGGGACATTCTGAAATAGTGGGAGGGGCATAGTTAAATGCTTTCAGAAGAATGCATTAAGATAGTGAATCAACAAGGAACTTAAGTGACATTGACTCAGGCAGAGTAAAAGGGATGTTGTGAAATCGGCTCACACGTGACTTCTGGTCTGGACTCTAAATCTTTCTAGGCCTCATTTTTGCTGTTTACAAAATGGAGGAGATGTTGAGATTGGTGACTTCTAGCAATATTTTAGTTCTAAAATTCTATCATTCTGGTCAAGACTCAGGGATTGTGGCTAAACCTAAAGCCCTTAGAGAGCTTTTTCCTGTAACTGACTGAGGAGGAGCCATTGACAGTAACAACCAATGGGAAGGAACCTTGGCAATCATGTGTTCCATCTCAGACTTCTCTAGTGTCACTAGGATTCCAATAGTTTCACGCTCTTGATCTTTTACATGGTGGTTCTAGTTTCACTTATGATTCCGTGATTTAAAACGCCCTGACCAAAAGGCAAGGTAGAGGGGAAAGAGAGATAATTCCAGCTTACAACTCTAGCGTAAGTTCTCTCTCTGTGGGCAAGACAAGGCAGGACTTCAAACAATTGTTTATGTCCTATCCACAGTCAAGGCCAGAGAGTAATGAACAGGTACATGCTCACTTGATTGCCTGTATGTGCTCAGCTTGACTTCTGTCTTATACATTTCAGGTCCTCCTGCCTAGGGAATGGTGGTGCCCACAGAGGGCTTGGTGTTTCCACATCAATTACAATAATCCCTGCAAAGCTAACTGCAGGTCAACCCAAGGCAGGCAATCTCTCATTGAGACTCTCTTCCCAGGTGATTCTAGGTCTCATTAAGCTGACAATTATTAGCTAATCAATGAAGGTTGCCGGCTGATTCCGGCCTTTCCTTTTCTACCCTTGCACCCTGACGCAAAATTTAACTGGACAGTAGCAGGTGTCAAAGAGAACAGGTATAAAAATATTCATTGATGTTCCTGACTGACAAAAAAAGAGAAAGGAAGAAGAAGAATAGAATGTTTGAAAGTATAGTCAAGCCCCAAGACAAGAAATCAGTTACAGGAGAAAGATGGAGTAGGAAGCAGCCTTTCCAATTTATTGGAACACTTTCTGAAAATCAGTGAAAATTCTAGGCTGGTCACTTGCCTGTCTGCTCTCAGATTAAATACCTCATTTCCTTTGACAAAAATCTTTTCCCCAGGTGCCATTGCCAACTATCTTCACTAGCAGAAGGAAAAGATAGGAAAAAGGGAAAAAAAACAGGGAATATATCTACTTACTTGGAGGTGGAAATGGAACTTCATTCTGGGCTGCCTTTTCTGTGATCCAAAATCTCACTAGTAAGTCTGCCTCTTGGATGCTAGTGATAACAGTTCTTCCTCTGGTGCCCTAATTTGAAGGATGGTAGCTGATTGCGGATGGTGCTCAGCCAGCTTCAGTAACCATGAGTTGACATTTTAGTGCTTTTAGTTCTTTTGAAATGAACTTCTCTCTCTCTCTCTCTCTCTCTCTCTCTCTCTCTCTCTCTCTCCTCTGTCTGGACTGTCTGGCCTAGACTCTGTTCCCCCAACATGATTGTGGTTGTCACAGAGGCCTGTTTCTGACCCTGAACTGATACATATATGCCAGTTGCCTACAGAAATTCTTCTAAGTGTGTGTATGTGTCTGTGTTGTGTATGTAGTGTGTGTAATGCATATGAGTGTGTATGCATGTTCATGTATGTGTGAAAGCTTTTATGTGTGTATAAGTGTGGGAGTGCACACACCATTACAAGTCTGTGGAAGCTGGAAGATCCCAGAGTTGGTCCTCATTTTCCATCTTGTTTTTCAGTGGATATTCTATTGACCACTGATGTATACATCAAGGCTAGCTGGCCTGTACATTTCTGAAAATTCTCTTATCTCTACCTCCTAATTTGCCAAAGATGCACTAAAAGTACAACTGTACATTATGGCATCCAGTTTTCTGTGGGTTCCCAGGATCCAAACTCCAGTCCTCGCCCTGTGGGGCAAGTGCTCTATCCACAGAGCTTTCCCCGTCCCTTCACACAGGAATTCTTTAGGTTCACCTCCACTAACTTCTGGAATACGTTCCAGGAACATCATCTCAAAAGCCTCTCCTCACATTATTAAAAGCAAGATCATCAGCTGGGTGGCTCCATGGTAATAAAATTAACGCTGACAGCAATAGGAACAGGTAGGTCACCAGCAGTGGCATACCAAGCCAACCTCCAGAAAACTTGTGGAAAACAAATAAACAACAACAACAAAAACCAAACAACTTTTGCTGGGGAAGTTTTCTATATCTAAATATTTGAGATTTTTCATAGGTTATCCAGTGTATTTTGACCATATTCACCCCCTGACTCGTCTCAGATTTAGCTCCACTACTCAACCCTCTCAACTTCATATCCTCTTTTAAAAACAAATAACCCACTGAGTTCAACACACATTACCCATAAACCATGGATGTGGGGTCATCTACTTGGTCAACCTACCAAGGCTCACGTTCTAAAGAAAACATATTCTATCTGCCCTAAAAGCTGTTAACTGTCAACAGCTCCTTAGTTAGGAGTAGAGACCTATGATCTCACTTCATGCTAGAATCTTGGCTGGCCTGACCCTGTGATGATCTTGTGCAGGCAACCACAGCTGCTGTGAGTTTGTGTGCAGTGGTCCAGTAATGCCCAGAAGACACTGTTTTGCTCCAGCCTTCCTTGATAACTGGCTCTTACAACCTTTCTGTCACCTTTTCCGTGATAGTCCTCAAGCCTTGGAGAGGGGGCTGATATAGATGTCCCACTTGTGGCTGAGCACTCCACAGGTACTTATGAGTTTCTGATTGCAGGAGAACTTTAATGACGGATTTTGATTGCCGGTGACCCAGACAAATGTAGCTGAAAAAATGAAAGGTGGTTTGAGAGCCTCTGAAGGGCCAAAGACACATATGGTAATTATCACTAAATTATCCCAACTCTTGATTGTTCTCACAGTGTTGTTTCCTGGGAAGAGAGAGTATAAATAATAATTACAAAGCACTTTTAAACGCTTGCATCATTTGATATTCACATGCATTCCAGATGAAGATTTGACAATTCAGAAGAGCTACACATTTTATATGTATCACTGAGCAAAGCAAAACCTAAGTCTTCAGATTCCGTTACTGTGCTTTCTATGTGGGTTCCATCGTATGCCAAGAGCATACAGACTGTAGAGCCGTTAACGCATTCCCAGTATAGAAGCTTATGGCAATGTCCACCATACAGAGTACCTTCTAGCTATCTGCTTCCATTGCTGTATACAGTATGAGATAGAGAGCAAGGACCAGGTGCTGGCCCACTCTCACTCCCATGCCCATCAGACCTGAGGGCTTACTACATGCTCAGCATCATTTGTTGACTAAGCTGATACACAAGTGCTGAGTGAACTACTAACTAGGCCACAGTAAATGCTGATGGAATTGGAAATCAGTATCTGATAAGAGGACCGAGCATGCTAGTACAGGTGTGCAGGAAGAAGTAGCTCCGATGTGTCTGAAGAGGTGTTTAGATCTGACTTGATTTCTCACAGGACGGTAATTCAACCATTAACAGATCTTTCTGTGTTGTCTTTGGGAATTGTGACAATTGACCTTCATTGCCAGCTTAACTGTGTTTGGAATGACCTAGGAGATACAACTCTGGGAGTCTGTGGGGGCCTTTCCAGAAGGTCTAACTGAGGAGGGAGAATCCATCTTAAATATGGACAGTGCCATTCCATGGGCTAGGATTCCAGACTGGATAAAAAAGTGAAAAAAAAAAAAAAAAAAAAGAAGGCAAATATATTACTAGCTTTCCTCTTTCTAGGTGTCTGGCCTCTGCAGGTACAATGTAGCCCATTGCCTCATGCTCCTATTGCCACGCCTTTGCTATCATGGTAGATCAAATGCATCCCTTCAAATCCTAAGCCAGAATGAATCCTTTCTTCCTTACATTGGTTTTGGCAGGCGTGTTGTCATAGCTATGAGAAAAATAAATAATATGGGAGTCTCTGCAGCAGAGTAAATATCTCTAAGACTTGGCATAATCAGTAACTTGAATTAAAAATAAAATAAAATAGGTCTGTGAGTGGTCTCAAAAGGTGTTTTCCCCACAGTGACCTCACACATATGAAATGATGAAGTAATGGTTTATGCAGCATTATTTTTAGTAGAAGACAATAGAAAGAACTCCAACTAGCCACCCATAGGGAAATGGCTAAATAAACAATAAGACTTCCTTCATTTACATTTACAAAATGAAGCAAGAGATTCTTTATTCGTTGATGTATAATAGTGTCTGGGATTCTACTGTGAAGGAACAAAAGCTATATGAAGAAAGCAGATAATGTCAGCTCTTAAGTAAAAAAGGATACAGTCTCTGCTCCTAGCTGCATTATTGATACCATATCACCCTGGAAGAACACACTTGAAATCAATGTAAATGAGTGTGTAGAAGAACCGGGCCTAGAGAGGACGGTCTGAAGGGGCAAAACACATTAACGTATAACTCTAAGTTCATTTCAGATCTTGTTATAACAATGAATCACATTTAATTGAAAAGAGAGGACCTCAAAGAGACAATGGAAAGAACAAAAACAAAATGAGACCCTTTCGGGCTCCTGCCTTCCTCAGTGTCTCAGGAATAAATAAAACTATGAACCCCCAGGTGGTTCAATGCCCGTTAAGTCCATCTGATGCTGGAATTGCTGCACCTGTTTGCAGCAAGGTGGCTGGGTCTACCTTGACACTAGGTTGTTAATCCCTAAAGAGCAGAACCCATGACCAGCCGTTCTTCATCCCAGTAGTTCCGGACATAAAAAAGTACTTTAAAAGCAAATAAATCTCTCCTAAACGGAATTGAATTTTTTCTTACTGCCAAGAGCAATTCTGCCTTCAGAGTCCTGAACATGAGCCAGGAATTTTTCCTTCCTTCTCTTCAAAAAGTATTTTAACATCCACTTAGTAGGGGCATGCTTGGTTTTGAAATGGTTTTCATCATCCCTAAAAGCGGTCAAGGGCAGCCTTTCCACTCACAATCAAGTAGAGGTGATGAGGGATGGACAGCCACATTGAGTGAAAGAATAAGTAAATTACATACCCTTTTAAGCTACATTCTTCCCCCAGAATTGAGAGATGGGAATGCTGGTTTGCTACATACGAGAACCTTCATGAGTAGGCAGCGAGCTGACAAGTCATAATCTAAAAAGATGGTGTAAGATGAGTTTAGGTCAGGCAGATGACCATCAAGAAAAGTTCTTGTCAATGAGTGGGAATCAGAGACCAAGAAGTATATTTAGTCATTCATTATGTTTTAACTTCCTTTTATATTCTAGACAGAATAGGAGGTGCTGGGCCTCCAGCAGTGAACAGTAATTATTATGGTTAAGGTCAGGAAGGTAATTATATCCCAGAATCAATACATTCAGATTTCCAACCAGTGTTTGAGTCTACAAAAACAAACCCTAACTACCTGCTGGGGGAGGGCAGGGGTAAGCTGCCACTGGGAACTTGGAAGAGCAGAGATTGAGGTGAACGGCCTTCCATTCAGTACCTAATTTCAAATGAAAATCCAGCCATATCGATTGACCACTGTAGTGACCGAAAGAGGGCAAGGATTTGATGGACATACAGGAAAATGTGGCTTATATCAGTCAGGTACCTGTTCCAAGACACCTGATCCCGAACCGTACCATCTGGAAGAATTTGGCTATGATACACTCAGTAGGGCTGGCTCAAGTACGATATGGGACTAAGCCTCTGCAGAGCCTCTGAACACCTGAGGAAGGCGGGGCTAGCCAAAAAAGCATGAGAGTACCGGAAGCATCACTTCCTATGTCTCCTATTGGGCAATGCCTCCTCTCCTTTGCCCACATTCCCCTAATTTTCCATGCTATCCTGTACTCTGTTCCATTAACATTCATCTAGCCATATCCTCACAAATTTAGTAAAGGCCAGCAGGGCAAGACTGTTGCCAGATCACTTTGTCTTAGGCTTTGCCCAGGACAATTTTGTGCTTTTGAGTCTCTCTGATCTGGGTGGTATTCGAAAAAAAAAAAAAATCATCAGTAACAGTCATCAGAACAGGTTATGCAAACATTCCAACTTTCCAGATCTGTGTGATGAAGGCAGCTGGAGACTTTATTCTGATTCAGTCATTATTTGCCAGGTGGCCTTAAGAATGTCACTGAATTCCTTTGGGCCTGTTTTCTCAATGCGTGACTCGAGTTGGAATGACTGCTTTATCGTCTAAAGAAGAAACATGTATGGTGACAGAATACCCCCCAAAAGAGACGAATGTCACACAATTTGTGCATTTTCTAATTACTGTATTTCTACATTATACAAACCTAAGTCTCAGGCCAGGGAGATGGCTCAGAGGACACAAGTGCTAGTCTTGCAAGCCTGCTGACCCAAGTTTGAGCCCTGAAACTCACAGAAAAATTGGGATGTGGTGCCGGACATCTGTGACCCAGCACTCCTTATGATGAGATGGGAAGCAGCTGTGGACTCACCTGGAAGCTTCTGTAGGTGGCCTGAAGTGTTCAGCAAAGCACCCAAAAAGAAGATCGACCCCACCTCAGCAAGGTGAAAAGAAAGAGCCACCCCCAACAGCTACCTTCTGACCCCTACACATGGGCAAACACATGAAAACACACACACACCACACACACATACACACACACACACAGCAAGGGCGATAGAGAAAGAGAGAGTGTTTATCTATTTTATTCACAATTACATGTATATGTGTGTTTCTATGTGCATGTGTAGGCACATGTGTGCTGGAAGGCTGGAAGAGTCCTCTGGAGCTGGTGTTAGGGGTGTATGTGAGATGCCCAATGTGGGTACTGGGAAGTGAACTCAGGTCCTCTGTAAAAAAACCAAACAAACCAACCAAAAAAAGTATGCTCTCTTAACTACTGAACCATCTCTCCAAAAAGCCCTGAAAGAAATTTTCAAATCATGAACATAAAGCTGTTTGGCAAGAAAATGACTATGACATTGTCATTGTAGAATCAAGGTACATAAGTGGAGAGACAGACCACAAAGCACTGTTTGGGTGTTTTTAAAGCTGCTCGACTCATTATCTGTGACATTAATAGATTGCTTTTGGAGCAGAGTATCTTCCCATGTTGAAGAGTTTTGTTTTGATACCACACACAAGACAAGACACAAAAGCAGCCGTTCACAGGCTCTCAGCAATGCTGCCTGCTTAGCTACTTCTGAATATTTTTAGCTCAGCTCCACCAGGCAAGAAGTACAGGTAAACTACAGGCTCTGGGAAGTGCTTCAGAAATCATCAAAACATTGCATTCAGTGTCTAGAGAAACCCAGAATTTCCACTACATGGGCACAGTTTATCATAGGCAAATATTAAAAACACACACACAAATGCAAGGAGTGATGGATGTCATATCAACAGCAGCTCTTCTGGCACCACTGCGGATATGAGTCAGTCGTAGAGCATCCGTGCACAGGGCTCTAGGTTATGCTCCCAACACTTGGAAACAAACAAACAAACAAACAAACTATTCGTGCCCTGAAGACACAAATATTATTCCATACCACCACACTGCTTCTCCCTCTTCTAATGGAGCCTTAGACGTCCTCTATCATCTTTCACATTTGTTCCATGAATAAGGGGCTGTGCAGGTTGCACGCATACGTAGAGTTGTGTACATTCCCATGTACAGGCCAGACTTCAATAGTGGGTGTCTTCCCTCTAGTCTCTGAGCCTGGAGCTCACTGATTGGCTAGACTGGCTGGCCAATGATTCCTCCACATCCTTGAGCCTCTGACCTCCAGCAGCCGGATTCTAGGTGTTCATCGCCACCCCAAGTTGTTCATGTGAGTGCTGCATATCCAAACACAGGTTGCCTTTTTTGCAGAGCATATTAACTTAATTTCTGATGCTGAGACAACACTGTGACCATAGCTACTCGAGGGACACACAGCGAGGATCTTACTTGCTGAGCTGTCTCCTCAGGGCCTACTGAGTCATTCGCATTGAAATCCTACTCCAAGAACTTTTTAAAGAATGTAGTGTCAAGAAGCTCGTGTTTTGGTAGACGAGACAGAAGGAACAACAACTAAGTATTAGCGGTGAAGTGTGTGGAGACTAACGCTGTATGAAAAGACCAGAATAGAGGAGAAACAGCAAAGGAGAAACACTACATCTGGAGCTGTTGTCAGGGAGAACGGCTCTGAGGAGGAAGTATCTGAACAACAGAAGTGACAGAATGAGTCGAAAAAGGGGTTTCTAGGTGACCAACAGAAACATTTCATCCAAGCCAAGACAGAGACAATAAACATGTCACCAAAGTAAGTTCACATGTTGGCATTACCAGAGAAGGCTGGGTGTGATACTTGCAAGTTGTGTTCAAGCCAACTGGCCATCCCCAAGACACACACTTTCTCTGGGGAGCCCTTGCTCCTTCTGAGCAAGCCCCATGACAGACTAGTTGGCTATCTACCTGAACCTACAAGTAGGGAGGAAACCAGGCCAGACAAGCTGTGAGTCAAAGCCAAGCCCAGCCGCCTGGATCACCTTGACCCTCAGGCACTTACAGATGCACTTACAGCAAAAATCACAGTAACTGCTGTTTTAAGACCCAACGGGTTGGCTGAGGATGTCACTCAGTGGTACCGTGTTACCCAGTTAGGTTGGGATTGTCAGAGAAGGCACTGGAAGGAAAAGATCATGTGAGGAGAAGCCAAGGGAGGCGAGGAAAGAAGACATTGCTTCAATGTCTGGAAGAGATGTGATTTACGGAAGTGACAAGGACCATTTCAGAAAGAGAGAAAAGCAGATGGAGGACTTTGAGGCAGATTGTGCCCCGCATACTCACAAACTTCCAGGAAGCAGAGAAACTGGAGTGAATGATCAGGGGGGAGAAGGGGGGAAGGTTGGGGAGAGACAAGATAGATTCTGGAGGAGGAAGCAAAGGAGTGAGTTCTCCTGATTTAGTATTGAAAGGGTTGATCTTTTTTTCTATGTGTATATGCACATGTGTGCGGGTGTTCATTCATTCACATATGTGCTCAGCAGGGGGCAAAGGACAACCTGGGGCATCACTCCTCAAGACCTACGCTCTCCCTTTTTTTAAAAGACAAAGTCCCTCATTAGGCTGCCTGGTGCTGACAGGTTGATCTAGGCTAGCTAGGCAGCTAGCCCTCTAGTCTCTTCTCTCTACCTCCCCAGAGCTGGGATTCCAAGTGTACCCCTTTGTACTTGGATTTTTTTTACAAGGGTTTTGGAGATTAAATCAGGTCTTTGTGCTCATACTGCAAATACAGACTTACAGACTGAGTTATCGCCCTAGCCCAGGACCTGTCAGTCTTTCATGGCTATAAATAACGTAGAGAGAGATCAGAGTGGAAGCAACTGTTGATTGGGAGCCTTTTGGAGCAGAGACAGATGTGGGCATTGTGGACTGAGATGGTGGCAGTGGAGGTGGCAGGTGATCTATAAGACCTGGGGTCTCACAGCTCCGGAGTTCAAGATCACGCCCTTCCCAGAAACTCCCCCAGACCAAGACTCATTGCAAAAGCAAGAGGTTTATTAACCATTGCGCAATGGGGTCACCCCTGCTGGTCAGCAAAGAGTGGCACCAGGAGACAAAATGTGGGTAAATTTGAAGTTGCAGTCTTGGCAATTTAGGATTGGATGAGGAAGCTATAAAGTAAGATAATTGGTTAGTCTTAGGTGCTCAAGCTTGGCCAGTCCTGCCAAGTGTGGATGCAGCTGCAATTTAAGGTGGGGGTGGTTAGCTCAACCTTGAAGATTAGAGGCTGCGGACCTTTGGCTGGAGGTCAAAAGCTACTCAGAAGAAGTCTGTGTTTGTTGCTAAGAAACACTATCTCAGAGACAAGGGTCTGGTCCTTCTTTTTGCTGAGTGAAGGTTACTGCTTGCTTGCTTTTTATATCTGTCCTCACAGATAGGGTCACATTCCTCCATTCTCTGGAAAGGTACTAAGAGGCTTTATCTTAACCTGGACCTAAAACTCAAAACTATAGGCTTTAGAAGATATATAGGTTACAAAGTTAGCCTAACCCTTTCAATCCAGTGATCAGCTCTGGATAGGGCTTGAAAGTATAGCGAGAATTCTAGTTAAATCTAATATGGAACGGGAGAGGCTTTAGAGATGACTCTGAGACTAGAGTTAGCATGTGTTAGAGTGAGGAGGGCTGAAAGCAGCAGATACGTGGACAGACTGGGGTGTTTGGTTGCTCATGTTACGCTTCAGCTATCCGCCCTCCCAGAGGGACCCCCTGAAACCAGTTTGAGTCTGGAATGGAAACTCTAGCTGGATGTTGAAGTCGCGAACTACAAGCAGCTGAGAATGCCTGTGCTGGGTCTTTGAAAGAATGGATCTGTCAACAGTGAGACATGGATGAAGGAGGAATTCTAGGGTCCCCACCTCTCTGTCATCTGGAAAAATTTGCTACTGCTAGTTTCCAGGACCACTGCCTTCAGTTATGAAACCACTGATGATCTCCCAGGTGCCAAAGGACACTTCCAAAGCAATAGCTCCACAGATGGCCCTGGTTAAACTAAATGGATCACAAAACCGCAAGTCACAATTCTGGAAAAGGGACTAGCATGGGTGAGAGGAAGAGACAGCAAAAAGATAAGAGAGGGTAGGAAGGAGAGAGTAATGAAATTATATTATATGCGTGTATGATATTTTCAAGCAACAAAAGTATTTAATATAAACAAGTAAATACTAGGTGAAGTAGCCTCAACGTTTGGATTGTTTTTCCTCATGCTAGTAAAGGTCTGGGAAATTCTTTTCAGGAGAGAGAGACAAACCTGAAGAACTGAAATCTTCAAAGGCAAAATTACAAATACTTCCGTGGGATCTTCTCCAGGACAAATAATCCCGGGGCTGGGACCCAATTTAGCCCTCTCTTCCTCTGAGTTGCATTAAGTTTGGCTTGCCTTCCTGCCTGTAATACTCTGTCTCTACCTTGTTACTAGCAATCAAGTACAAACTCAAAGGACTATGTGTGTGCTGGTGAGAAAAGCAATGTGCTCTATTCCTTAGAACACGTGAATAGCAGCTGGAAGGACTCCATGCTTCCTCCATGTTTGGGGCTACAGAGCTGGGAGGAGCTCTCTCCTCCGTCTGTGGGTGTGGCATGCTTTGTCTGACTTACCTGTGAAGATCCTATGGCAGGGTACCTGGGGTGGGCAAGAAGCCAACACACAACAAGGTTGTCCCATTTCCAAAACTTGTCCTCCCTGAGGCCAAGACAGCCTGGGAAGCAGATCAGTGTTTCACTCAGACATCAGAGAAGCTTCCTTCTGCAACATAGAGACCTGAAAGTGGACAATATGCAGAAAGGGAGAGACCTTGGAACACCTAGTTCTGAATGCGACTCTCCCCTCGGGGCTCAGGGAAATTTGAGGGCTGCCTCGCCACTGGAAATACTGAAAAAGCCAGTGGGAGTCGAGATCAAGGTTATCTTCAGCTGCCAATCAAGTTCCAAATTCAAGGCCAAGTTGGGCTACATGAGACTCTGTCCTAAAATAAGCCCCTAAAACTTAAAATTTAAAAATAAGCAATGAAAAAGATTAGAGGATGAAGAGAATATAGGCCACAGAACAACAGAGTAAAAACAGGCATGTCCTATGTGCTGGGGAGATGGCTGGATTAAAGGTACATGTATTCATTTAAATCGCATCATCCAGAAATGAAGAATCCACTATTTAAAACAATAATGTCAAACCCTGAGCAAACAGGGGAGTGGAAGGCTGAGTTCCCACAGAACAATCTTTGGTTTCACAGAATTCACCACTTTTCTTTGATGGCAAACAGAAATATGTTGGCCATGATGGCCTCACAACTGGAAAGGTTGGGCAGAGAGAAACCTTGCTTTCTGAGGTCTGTTCTCAGAATGAGACCTGGTATGATACCATAAGAAGCCAGTCAGGCTTTATTGTATTCAAACTACCACACTTATCTCTTTGGGCCAAGGGGAAAAAATGGCCTCTTCACACAAGGCTTGGCCCCTCTCTTGTCTCCAAATGAGGTCAGCTGAAAATCCCCAGAATCAGAATGAGCTCAGAAAGCCTTCCTGTCCCATGCTCCTTATTTCATTCCTTATTTCACATGCCCATAGACACAGAGAAAACCTTGCCCTATGCCACCTAAGGCCTTATTTTCACACTGCTCCAGGAAAGCTAAAGGGAACTCCCAGTGCCCTCATCTTGCTTCTTGCTGGAATTTCCACTTTTTAAACTTTCTGTGTCCGACTTGGGAACATTCCCGCCATCCAGCCCCTCTGCACCTGCTGGAGAGCATCAGCTCTCTATATCAGAGTCTGGCGTGAGGAGTGGATGTTAAAGTGAGGGGTGCTCTTTGACCTCAGCGCTGTTAGCAGTGATGGGGAACAAGAGAAGTCGGGGGAAGCTGGGCTAATTGGCCAGAGTTGCCATGTTGCCAGGAAGCAGTAGCGTTCCTGAGTGTGTGACCCTTCAGGCTTGTACCTTCTCATCCTATCAGTGTGGAATCCCCCCACATCAAACTGAAAGTCTCCCCTGGGTCCATCATAGCCCTCCTAAACACACCTGCCTAACTAGGCCATTACCGACCCGCCCTCACTCTCAGCAACGCTTGTTACTTGTAATTGTCTCTGGTTATTACCTACGGCTGCTGAGAGCTAGCTGCTCAATTATCTGCTGCTCACTGGTCCTCCTGATTCTCTTCCTGTCACAGGAGACTCACGATGGCGAGGCAGCCCTCAATGACGATGCACTCAGGAAGTCGACACTTCAGATCTGCCACTCACTCTACCTTGTACCTGGGTGCAGGCAAGAAGGTGTATTGCTGCGTGACTTACAAGAAGCGTTCCTCGAAGCTGAAATTCTCCCTCTTGGAAGGAGAGGAGGGTCTCAGAAAGCTAAGAAGTGAATGAAACTTGCAAGGCTTGGGAGCTCCCCGAACTTCTCACACACAGCCCTGCCAGGTTTTAATGGTAGTGAACAATAGGTGGGTTGGCAGGGACTCTTTGGTGTTTCTTCCTCTAGGTTTTGTAGTAAATGCTATGGCCCAGCTTTCTGGATCCATCACCCATGCTGGGGTGGGTTTTTCAGGGCTGCAACTTAGAATCACACATGCTCCTGAGTAAACCCATTGGCTCACCAAGCTAGACTTGACTGTAACATTTCTTATGTCTACAGTTGGGATTCCACTTGAGGGCAAATAATATTTGTTAATGCTTCTTCAGGAAAGTTGCCTGACAGCAGTAAACAACTTCCCTCATTAATCCACTCTTTCAAGATCATCCAAACAATATTCTCAAAACCAGCATATCCCAGAATGCATTGTTTTCTATCATCTGCTTACTGTGAGAAGAAATTTGTCTTGGAACCAGATCTTGCCAAAGATTTGGGCCATTCAGTTTGTGAAATTGCTATGCTCGCCCCTCGCCAGGCTCATAAGACTGACTTGGGTTGGGGTTAGGGTTAGAATTCATAAATGCTAGATTATTTCAGGGAAGAGTTCTACCCACAGTAAAGGAAATGTGTAGCAAGTGGGAAGTCAGCTGTCCCAGACAGATCCTATGGAAATGAGGCCTAGCAGGGATTCCCTTCCAGTCCTGGGAAGCATTTGGGGTCCTCTTTAGATACAAATGTGATCATTCACTGTGATCTCCCTGAAGGCCAAATCTGATCATCTTGTTATCCAGATGAAAATTTCAAGGGTTCCACCCTTTATACCCAAATCAACCTCCAGATGCTTCAGTCTTCCCAACGGAGAGCTTTGCTTTTCTCCCATCTCAATTCCCAGCCTTTGTTTATATAGTGAACAAGTCAAGGTAGTGTAATCTGAATGTTTTATAAGTCCCACACTTTCCCACATTGGGTTTACCTCAAATTGCCTGCAATGTTCTTCCTCTCCTTTGGTCCCATCTCAGCAAATTCATGTCCCACAGTCCTTCAGTGACAGCAGAAGACAGAAGTGACTAAAAAGATGGGGAGAGATCCCAAGCAAAAAATTATCATTCACAGCAAGACCTCACAAAGAACCAGGTTAAGAACTTGGAGGGCTGTAGAAAACTCATTTCTAGGGCTTTGCCCTCCTCCTGTCCTCCCTCAGTAGCTAAATGAGCTTTTCACATTACTTCCTCCAGTGGATCTAATCTGTTGCCTTCTTTCTTTGCTTCTTCTGTCTTTCCATGCAAATTGACCAAATTTGACCACCTCAGGCTCTTACATGTATTTTCTGTTCCAAGCCTACTAACCAACTGACCAGGGTCCTACAGATGACAGCAATTCCCAATACATGGAAATTGACTCAGCTCAACTCACCACAAGTCAGCTGTGGCCACAGTGGTAAACATGACCATGATTTTTTCCATATTGCTCAGAATGGGGCATTCTTATAATAACAGTTGCCCCCAAAGTCAAAGTCTCCCAGAAGTTCTCTATATCAAAACTTCAGCCCAAATCCCCCTTCTTTCTTGGTTTCCTCTGGTTTGAGTATCGAGTATCATCTTTCATCTTTTTGAGAATCTCACTCAAGATATAGCTCAGTGGCAGAGAGCTTTTCAAAAAAAAAAAAAATCCAAGGCTAAAAGAGAGAGAGAGGGGATAGATGAATATATCAACATCACTTGTAAGCCGTAGCTTCATGTCCTTTTCTGCCAAATGCCATCTCCTCCCTCTATCTTTTGTTCTTCAAACAGGCATCTTCTTCAACCTCAGGCCAATAAGCAGACATTGACCCAGGCTGCACCAAGCATAGGACCTCACCTACCTCATCTGGATAGCAGCACATAGTGAGTGACATCTCCTAAAAGGTGCTGGGGGCTCAGCTGATGAGAGGAGCCAGAACCCTACACTCTAAGATCTTAGGGTTTCTCGACTGCTTCCTGCAGCCTCCAGTAAGACACTGTAAGAAAGAAGTAGGCGTGGCTGTAAGCTGGCTGAGTAGACAGAAAAGAGAGTAACACAATGAAATATGGTCAGCGCCTGAGGTGGCATCCTCAGGGTGAAATCCTCTGATTTGGTTTATTTCCTGTCACTATAACAGAATGCCATAGACTAGTTAAAACTATAAAAGCTTGCTTGATCCATGGTTCTGGAAGCTGGCAAGTCCAAGGGTGTGTTACAACTCCTGCCTAGGATCTTTGTGTTGCGTTGCAGCAGGACGAAAGGGCACATGTGTGAGATGAGAGAAAATCAAAGCAAACACACCTTTCCTCCCCCCACCCCAGGAACTCATGCCTGTAAGAATGACACTAAGTGATTCATCCTGGCAGAGGCGTCATGACCTAATTGCCGCTTAATTGTCCCATGGTCTCAATGGCAGTTAACATCAACATGAGTTTGGTAGGGGACATTTAAAACGGGCATCCATGCCTGCGGTTCTGGGTTAGCCCAGTTATGTCTTTCTGAAGCTTGTTCTGAGAGCCTCCCAGGATTCTGCTAAACCTCTTCTGCCCAGGGAGGTCACAGTCTGCCTGTAAACATGAGATGTGGCTTGCACCACCCTTTAGACCTTTCTCATGATGATTATCTCTGTTTGCCTTTGTTGTCTTCCTCTGATTATCAGATGCCTGAACAAGGCCATCACCATCACTTCTTGTGCGTCTTCCCCCAAAGCCACAAGCAGGAAGTGTAAGCTCCCATAATATATTTGACAAATGAAAGAATGGGTGGTTTTAAAATATCCATTGTCCCATCCCTATGATGAAGAATATAGGAAGCATGTGTGAAATAAGGAAATAAAGCACTCTCTGCATCAGGGTTTTGAAGATAGATGGTCCAGGCTTCTATCTGGTGTCTGAATTCCCCTCACATGTTTCCTTCTGCATTACCTGTGTCCAGTTGGAGTGCATGGATAGAGATAAATGTAGTACTTGACATAATTCCAGGACAAAAAGATAAGAGAGGACTCTTTGTTAAATATCAGCCATTCGGCAGTCTCAGGATGTGGAATAAAGAGAAATAATCTTCCTCATTTTCCCCACAAAAGATGTGATCATTGTTTCTTACAGAACCGAACCTGTTGGGTTCTGAGGAGAAGAGCTCCACTTCAATATGGTTCAGAAAGGGAAACACTCACCCCCAACTGACTGTGGCTCTGCAAAAGACCCTGCGGTTTGCTCTACCTGACATGGAAATTCTAAGGTCCTGGGAAAACTGCAGTGGAAATTCCAAAACAGAGCTGGAATTAGAGTCTCAAAATTTTTGCCTAACATTTATGTCCCCTTCAACTACTATACATCCTACCAAGACAGTTCAAAGTTCCAAGCTGAGCAGAGAGCTTGCTCAATCAAGCGCTTGCCTGAGTTTGATCACCAGAACCCACATAAGGAGCCAGCTGTGGTAGCATGTGCTTGTAGTCCTGGTGCGCAGGGAAAGCAGAGAAAGCCAAGTCCCTGGGGCTCCTTGGGCAACCAGCCTGTCTTACTTGGCTAGCTCCAGACCAGGGTGAGAACTTGTCAAGAAACAAAAAGAGGTTGGGCCGGCAGCTGAGACTGTCCTCTGGTTTCCACATCCGTGCTCCCAAGTGCACTCGCACACACATGAGCATGAACTACACAGACTCAGGCAGGGCACACGCCCATGTATGCATGAATACACATACACACATACATACAACCATTTGGGGGATTCAAATGTATTCTTACCTTAGAGCACAGGTCCCCAGAAGTTAGCCTCATCTGCCAGTCTCACTCCTTATGCCCAGAATCCAGGGCTGAGCCCTGTATTTTTAAAGGAGTGTCACCTTACCCTTCTACAATGACTTATTTTGCTCAGAAACAAGTGCTAAGGCCATCTTGGGAGCCCCTAACCTGCGCATGCTAAGTCACTTCATCACATTCTCACTAGACTCCACTAGGCCTTTGTCTTTTCCATGTGCTTGCCATTTGACAAAGCTGACTCCTTTGGGTCCATTCAGCAGTGACATTTTCTCAGTGTGTTTTCTCCTTGTCAACATGGCACAGGGCAGGCAGCTTTTCAAAGTGAGAAAGAGACACCAGAGCATGCAGGCACACATAAGGAGAGAGGAGAGAGAGAGAGAAAGGAGAGACTGAGGGGAGAGAGAGGGATAAAGAGAGAGAAAGAGAGAGAAGAGAGAGAGAGAGAGATCTCCGTGCATGAGCTGAGCTGAATTTAGCTCACTTGTAGACATGCCTCTGAACAGCAGAGGCTGAGGACTAGGTTTCTTGTTTGTCAAAAAGCTGCAGGATGGGTTGAACTTTTCCTTTGGGCTTCCCAAAAAGCCCTATCAGGTTCTCTGGACAGAACTCCATTTTCATGTAGTCTGAGTACAGCCAATTTTTATGGACTAACCCCCATCCCCGGCCCCCAGTGTCCTTAATATTGTCTATTAAAGTTGCCATCCCCTGCTGGCCCCTTTAATGTCCTAACCCATGCCTCATTGGGCTTGGACAGGGCATTCTGAACTTGGATTTCCATTGAACATTCCCTAGCGTACTGTGATCTGTGCCTTTGCCAAGCTGTGGTTTTTGCCTGGGAAGCAGCACTTTTGTCCTTTTCTGCTCATCTGCCAGAAAAAAAAAAAAAAAAACCACAAAACAAACCTCATGGGCACAATAATAAGCTCAGTTTACCCCTTATCCTGGTTTTAAATACCCCTGACCACATCACTGCCACCTGCACAGGTGGCATTTTGCCAACATCACTCCGTCTTACATTTCTCTTTTTTTAAAAACTACGTGTATGAGTGTATGTCTCTGTGTGGGTATGTGCACAAGAGTGCAGGCCAACAGAGGCTAGGAGAGTGTATAAGACCTCCCAGCACTGGAGTTATCAGCGCTTGTGAGTGGGTGCTGGGAATGAACTCCAGTCTTGCACACAAGTAGCAAGTGCTCTTGATCCCCAAGCTGTCTCTGCAGCCTTTTGTGTTTCCATCTATAAGCATGATTGTGCAGACCTCAAGAACACAGAGGATGGCTTTTTATGCCTGTGCCCCTTGTCATGAAGTCTTTTATAAGACAAAGAAAAGCCATGAAAGGTGAAGGAAACCCTCTTGTATTGAAAGGACCTTCCCTCAATTTAACTGAAACACATTTCAGTAGGTTTCTGAAAATGCTGCCTCAATTTCCTGCTTGAGAACAGAAACCCAAGTGCAAAGAAGAGCTGCCCTCCCTCTAGCACCACCTTGGACCCACCATTGTCATGTGGCCCAGCAGCCCATGTGTATTCCATCCAACAGACCACAGCAACAGGTTGAGAGAGGTGACAGCTGTGAGTCCAAGCCTCTTCTTGCATTACAAACATGAATATGCATTACAAATATGAATCGACATTCATAGTGTCGATCTAGAGTTCTAGGGGCCAACCTTTCGCCAACCAGAAGATGACACCAACAGTGCAGGAAGCAGATACAGAGGGATAGAGAGGGGTGCCGGGATACAGCGCCACCATGCTGGAGTGCCACAGCCGGCTGGGTCTGCAATTGGCCCCATCAAGTGCTTCCTAGTCACAGGGTTTAGAATCAGCTCCACGGGCTCGTCCTCCTCTGTATCTTTACCTCCCGTTAGGTATTTGCAACCTTTCTAGTATTTGCAACATAAAAGAGAATGATCTATGCATTTCACTTAACTGTTAATATAAACTGAAACTTCCGGCTCTCCTAGAGGAACTCCTGCCTAATTAATTTATTTCAAACAATCAAAATTGTTTTGGAAAATCCCATTAGCTTTAAACAATCCCAATCATTGCCAAGATTCGTTGCTTTCAGGGGTTATCTGAACATGATTTGTTTTTAAAATGACAAAACATTTTAACATGGATCAGTAATTATTCTCAAAAGAATGGAAACTGCTCATAGTCATAATTAAAATATTTAAAAGCATTTTTAAAATACCCTGATAAAACACAGACAAATACCTTTATAACCTAGAATGTGTCTGAGTTCTTAAATAGAATACAAAATTTCTAATAATAAAGAGAAGAGATATTATAAATTGGGCTATACTAAAAACTAACAGGCTGTTCAAATTATAAGACAGGAAAAATAAATGAAATTGAATGGGCAAAGATATTCTCAATAGATTTATTTGTTGAAGGGATTCTATTCAAGCACATAAAAGATTTCCAACAACTCAGGAAGAAAAGGGTCCATAAGTCAATTGCAAAATGCAAGGATACCCCCTGTAAAGTCCAGTTGGTGAAGTAGGATCAGGAAACCTAGGCATATTGAGAAAGCAGAGACAGGTCCCCCCAAAGAGTGGGCCTTCCACCACCACAAGACTCTGCAATTTCTCCATGTGCTAACAGCTTGCTGGAAAACAACAATTTTTAAAAGCCTGCTCTTGAGAAGGAAAGGGAGACCTAAGGAAGGACATCCTCAAAGGAGGTACCAATGAGGAGGAAGGGGAGGGAGTTGAAAAAGAGAGGGCCCCCTCCCCCAAGATCCTATAAAATATCCCATCCAGAGGGGTGGGGTGGAGTCCCAGCTCTGGGGCCTCTCCCTTCCCACTAGGAGCTGTTTGTGGGTTCTCATGAAGGTGGTTTTCATTTTCTTCTTACTCACTCCTCACTCCCTTTCTCCCTATCTCTCCCTCCTCTAGCTCTCTCTGTGTCTATCTCTGTCTCTCTTTGTGTCTGTGTGTCTCAGTGTGTGTGTGTGTGTGTGTGTGTGTGTGTGTGTGTGTGTGTGTGTGTGCCTGTGTCTCTATGTGTCTTTCTATGTCTGACGCTTCTTCCCTCTCCATGACCATGGCTTTCGCTTTCCCTGCCTGTCACCTTCTCTTTTCCAGTGCTGCAGCTTTCATGTGCCCTGAATCTCTGGCTTTCACATTTCTCCAGTCTGTTTTCACTCTAACCATGTTGGTTTGCTTTCCAGAACATAAGTTTTTATCTGTTCCCTAGATCAACCTCACAATTGTCTTAGATGACCACCCCAGCATGGATATAAACTCACAAAAGCTGTATAATTGGTGCATCCTGAACAGGTTGCAGACAAGCCCACTGGTGGGAGAGTCTCTTCTCACAAGCAATTGTTACAGTTTATATAACCTTGAAGAAGGGTTTGTGAATACTGTGGCTGAGCCTTGAAGGTTTCATTGATTTCCTAATCCTTGTATGTTTCACTTATTACCAGTCTTATGAGCTTTCCTGAAACCATTCAACGCATAGAAAAACATTACATAACACTCACTATGGTGCCTGGTATGCCAAGTGCAGAGGATGGTATCTCAAAGACTTAGTATTAAAGGAGACTATCAAAGACGTAACTGTATTTCTTTACGTTAACAAATAACAGTGGGGCTGGAAATGTTGCACAGAGGTTAAGAGTACTTGTTGTTTTCTTCAAAAGACCTGAGTTCAGTCTTTAGCAAGCAGGTAGCTCACAATTGCCTATAACTCTAATTCCAGGACATCTAATTCCCTCTTCTGGCTTCCTTTGGCACCATATCTTGTATGTATGTGTGTGCTAAATAAATAAGTAGCAACAGGACTTAGAAGATAAAGAAGAGATAGAGGAACTCAGGTATCATAGCTGGGCTGCTGTTGACTAGAACAGTAAGCAGTTGGAAATGCCCAAGAACACTGAAGATTGGGGAGGGGTAATGCTGCAAAGTTGTTTATGGCACAACAGTGGAAGCTCCTCCATGGCCCGGGACGTCATTTAGAGACAGTTGTCCCCCAGGCTTGTGATAATGCCACCTGCTGGAGTGGAATGCCTCACTTAGTGAGGAAAAGGCAAAGCACAGTTATGTTCTGGGTGACCCACACTGAGCCAATCAGCACAAGCAGCGATTCAAAGAAGAGCAAGGCCACATAAGTATCTCTGGACAGATGGGGGAACTGGGACTTATGGAATGCAGGCCAAACTAGTATGTTTGTGTTGCTTGTGTATGTCTGCATTCAGGCATGTGCCCAAGCCAGTAAAGATGAAAGCAATGAAAGGGTTAGGAGAGCTGACTACAAGTCTAAATACATCGATCTAAGCCCTTGTTAGGACACTATTCCTGCTTAAGGAGCTATGTCTTGGTGTCAGAATGACAAGAGGTAGATTTGTTACAGTTAATCTGGATTATCAACTTGATTAGGCTGAGCAGCACCTAGGAGATTAATAAAGCTTACCAAATCCCTCCCAGAGCATACGTTTCACTGTCCCGTCAACGGAGGCCCAGATGAAATAAAAGGGGGGGAAAGGAGAGAGCCTTCTGATACAGTCTCTCGGTCTCTCTGTCTCTCTCTCCCATTTCCCCCTTTTCCTTTTGTTTCCCTTTTCTTCCTGGCTTGGGAGCTGCCCAGCCCCATGACAACCCCCCTACCATGATGGACTAAACCTCTGAAATGGTTTAGCCAAAATAAGTCATTCTTCCTTTAGGTTGCTCTTGTAGATATTTAAGGCATAGCTATAAAAGAAACTAGTAGTCATCAATCATGCATGAGCCAGTGCACTTCTGTGGCCGTTAGAGGCTTCACTTGTGAATATGGGCCTGCGATAGACAAACACGGGGATCCCTAACTCCAGTTTCCCCCAAGACTCACCCTGCCTTTCCATGTGGTCTTAGCCATCTTAATCCACTCTCCCACAATCAGCTGGCTTCTCCCCCACAGAAAAGTAAGAAATTTCTTTCATGGTGTCTTGGTACAGACTTATGAGAAGGCATGTACCCACCCTTATTTCAATCCTTAAAAATGGAGATAGAAAGGCCCTCAGCTACTGCCCTGAGAACAACAGTAGTGAGACACCAAGTGTAGAAGAGAGGAAGGTGAGAGGAGAGCCACTCTTCCAGAACCATGTCTAGCCATTAACACAGCCAGCTCTGGAAAGGACATAATCCTTGCCCCACACCCTTATTGGTTCTCATGCTTCTATCATTGAATATCTCTATTTGCCAACACTTAGAACTAAGGAGTAATGGGGATAGAATGGGAAAGGACCCATGAGCAGCTTCCTAAGCTGAGGAGCTATTGGTATCTGATAGTTGCTGAGGAAGGGGAGTCATTTTTCTTCAGGGGTGTGGTCTCTGGTAACTTAGCCAGGCAGTGGATAGCATATGGAAAGCATTAACGAAACTCAGTAGTACATTTTTTTAAAAATTAATCTGGGAAGGGAATGCAGTAAGGAGGTGTCTGGCAGAGCTTGGGTGCTGATATGATCAAAATGACACTGTATGCCTGAATGAAACCCACAGAGAACAAATAAGAATATGTAATATTTTAATAGAGATGCTGGAGAGATGGCTCAGTGGTTAAGGGTACTGCTGCTCTTGCAGAGGACTAAGTTCAATTTCCAGAACCCAAATGGAGGCTTGTAAGTATCTGCAACCCTATGCCCAGGAGATCGGATGCCCTTTTCTAGCTCCTGAAGACACAAGACGTGAACGTGGTGCACAGATATACATGCAGGCAAAAATACCCACACACACAAAATGCAAAACAATCAATAGTGGAGATGAGCTGTGGGAGAATAAAACAACATAAAATGAAATATCCAGACTCAGAATTTGCAGCAAAAATGGAAACTTGCCACATCCCAGCTTCTTCAGTAATTTCTCCTCTGGCAGGTTGGTGGGATTTTTACTGGAAAGCTATTAATTCAATAAACTTTATTTAGAGGTTACTTTTTATTCTGGCCCTGTGCCATGGTCTAAAGATGAAAGAGTGAGCATGAGAAGTTTCTTGTGGAGTTTATCGTCTAAAGAAGAAAGATTGACCTTAGAATGGAATCACATCTCCGCAGATTTTAATCAAGTAATTACAAAGGTGGTGGTTTTATTAGGGTGGATGGCAGCGAGACCTAAGCTGGACTGGGATGTCAAGGAAGCCTTCTCAGAATAAGTGCCCCTTAGCAGAAACCTAAAGTACAGTGTGAGTGAGCTACATGCAAGGGTAGGAAAGAGCCAGGAGGAAAATGCCGCATGGAGAGGCAACAGCAAGGGTGCAGACCTGTGAACACTGGATGTGGCCAGCTAAGTTGGGCAGCGGAGAGCCAGGAAAATGCTGGCAATGCAGACAGACCACATCACAAGGTCCGCAAATGTTTGTCATTGACTTTACCGAAGGGCAAAATGAAGTCAGTAAGAGTCTTACTAGACTGTCGATGGGGGTGTAAGTTATTTAGTAGTACTGTAAACCGTATAGAGGTCCCCTAAATATACAAAATAAAACTTCCATATGGTCCAACATACCTAACTAACAAAATAGAACTTCCATATGGTCCGACATACCTACAGGAAAGGAAGTCAGCGCACAGCTGAGAGATCTTCACAGCCACACTTATTGAAGCATACAGCATTAAGTCTTATCACTGGATAAATAGATAAAGAAAATGAAGTATATATACACAAGGAGATGTTATAAATCCAGGAAGAACGGAATCCTGTCAGTCATTTGCTGGATAGCACAATCAGAGGACTTCATGTTTAACAAGGTAACTCGGTGCAAAACGACACCTTTTGTATGCTAGACGAAAGGGTAGAAGCCTTTCAAAACTAACACTGGCTGCAAAGGACTGGGAAGGGGGAGCGGAGACAGTGATGTGGACGGACACTCTCGAGAAGCGTGTCCCACTGTCTGCACTGTCACGGGTTAATAATTACAATAGCTTCTTTGAAAGATTTGCTACCATGCTCCCATGAATTACAGCATCCGCCATGTTTGTAAATTCATTTCCCCACAGCATCTGGGCCATTGTGAAGGCTTTCCAGATGTGTCATTTCCAGAAAAGGCCCCAGGCTTTAGACTCGCCCTTGAATCCTCCCCCCCCCCCCCCCCCCCCCCCCCCCCCCACACACAATCTGTCTCTCTGCTCACTGAGCTCAGTGACCTTGTGACAGATCAAGAGTGGCATGAGGAAACTGTGAGGATCAGGGAGAGGGCCTACAATGGAACCAATAGTCCTGTCTCGGGCCCCTCTGTTGATGGTGGGAAAGCCAGAGAACCCCCGTGTCTTCATCTTTGTACTTCACGTCTGAGTTGGCCTCACCTCCCTGGGAGGTGGGAGGATTAATTCAATTAAAGATAGGAACTGTGACATCTCCCTGGTGCTGCTGTGACAGCTGGTGCATGTAAATAAGCAGCAGAGCTTCAGCAGCACAGCAGAGCTGGGGAGGAGCTGCCTGGGAGCCCATGCTGGGGCGCTCTCCACCAGCCCAGCGAGAAAGAGGAGCACAGCACGCGGCAAACTTTTGTCCGGCTGGCACTGCAGTCATCAATCTATTCAGGGGATGGGCACGTGGCTCAATGGTTAAGAGCACTAGCTGCTCTTTCAGAGGATCAGGGTTCAAGTCCCAGCACCCACACAGTGGCTCACAACTATCTGCCACTCCAGTGACAGAGGATATGAAACATTCTTTCAGGCCACCATGGCACAACAGATACTCACATGGTGTACAGACCCACACACATGCAGGCAAAACAGCCATCTACATAAAATAAAGTTTAAATTAAAAATATATGTTTAGTAAGACTCTACCATACACTGGATACAGAAAGATGAGACAGAACTGTGCCCCTGAGACAAACTGAGATAAACTGGAGGTGACAGACATGGAAACCAAGTCATATATGCGTATTATATACACACACTGCTTAGGAAATCCAGAATTTATTTTAAAATCAGGTTTTGTGGACAGGAGAAAAAAATACTGATCCCCAAAGACACCCACTTACGAATCTCCGGACCTGTAAACACACTGCCTAGTGTGACAGAAAGAACTTTGCAGGTGGGATTAGGAAGGAGACCAGAGATTATTCTGGATTATCCAGGTGGGCCCAGTCTAATCTCATGATTCTTTAAAGGAAAAGCCTTCTCCAGCTTCAGTCAGCCAGAGCTGGACGACAAAAGAAGCAGTGAGAAGAGCAGAGCGTGAAATGGCCTCACTGGCTGCAGCTGGCTTTGAATACAGAAGGGCACTAACAACCCAGGAAGGTACATGGCCTCCAGAAATTGCAAATAGATAAGAAAGAGATTGTCCCCGAGAGCCTCTAGGGGGGAAAAAAATACTGCAGCCCTGTCAGTGTCCTGACTTTAGCCAGAGAGACTTGTGTGGCAACTGTGACCTGCAGAGCTATAAAATGCTGGTTGAGCCACTGAGCTTGCATAATTTGTTATGGATGGTTGGATGCATGCATGGATGCATGGATGGATGGATGGATGGATGGATGGATGGATGGTTAGCTAAGTATATAGATAGACAGATGATAAATAGATGATAGAGGATAGTATAGATAGATGATAGAAGATAGAAGATAGATAGATAGATAGATAGATAGATAGATAGATAGATAGATAGATAGATAAATGAAAGTTTGTCAGATAGATAGAGGATAGATAGAAAGGTAGATAGATAGATAGATAGATAGATAGATAGATAGATAGATGATAGTTTGATAGATAGATAGATAGATAGATAGATAGATAGATAGATAGATAGATAGACAGATAGTCTATATATAATTTGTTATATGGATGGATAGATAGACCAGATATAATTATATAGATGAGAGAGAGAGAAAGGAAGAGTGGGGGGTTCTACTGCAATTATCTTCCAATAATGAATTCTCAGGCTCCCTATCCACTTCGTTTAAGCATAAAAGAAATCTGAAGAAAATCAAATGAGTCAGTCTAGAAGGGCTAAAGAGGCTGACTGTGAGAGTCTGCTCACCAAGATAGAGCCTGGTGCCCTCATCAGCAGGCCAGACCCTTGTTCATGCTGCCCATGCAAGCACATTTTACTAGTATAATGGGAGGGGAGGGCTATTCTTGCATTACAGCTCCAGAAGCACACGGGGGTTCTGGAAGAATGTATAGAAAGGAAGAAAATAGAGGAAGGATGCTCAGAAGAGGTTTGGGAAGAGAGATGATCAGACAACCAGACTGTGACCACTCCAGGGTTTCTTCAGACTACCGTTTTCATGGCTTTCATCTTGTCCTGTCATCTGGTCATACTACCATCTTGGGTGTTGATTGCTGGAGTCTGCTGAATGGGAAACTGAGGAGATTTAGATATAACATATAAAAAGTGGTTTGGGTAAAGACAACTACTTCCTTTCACATTTGTGGTCCCTGGGATGCTTGCAGACAAGATGGCAAGGAAGAACTCAGATGCAACACTGTAGACTCTAAGAAGTGCCACCCTACCAGCAGATTTTATGTTCATTACACAGATGGTCAAACCCCTGAGCTTGCAAGAGGATTTCTCAACAAGAGTCTACAGAAAAAGAGAGCTGAGGATCAGCCCTTGGGCTGGTGTGATGTGTGAACCCAAGAAAGCCAGCATGGCCCTCAGGCTCTTGCTTCTCATGTGCTATGAGCAAGGAACCTGTGGTCACAGCAGAGAAAGAACTCTGGGCCCAACTTTCTGTTGTTGTTGTTAAATATTTTATGAAACATTGGTGTGTCCACCCACATTCATTTTGGAATACCAAAGGAAGGAAAGTGACCTGCTTAAATTCAGTCTTGTGGATGCTTATTGGTATAGCCACACAAACTCCTAACTCTGTCTCATAATCTTCTTCACAGTTCCGACAGAGATAAATCTAGAGTACAATACTCTACAAAGAAACCCAAATTATAAATCAACAAAACCTTGAATTAATGAGATTATACAGTCATATCATTGTCACTGGACTAATGACTGTCAATAGCCATCAGCAATTTCATTAATTGGGGTCAATGTCCAATTTGTATTTCTCATGTCAAGTGCAATCAGTCATGTAGATTAATATCATTTTTGTCACCCTTAAGAAAGGGCCTTTGAGCTTCCCAGGAATGTCTGAAATGTGGAGTCTTATTTTCCAGGAGCCGCCCAGCCCCAGGGAGCTTATCCTAGAATGACATTTCCCACCAACGCTTAGGAATACCCTTGGGCTGGTGACCTTTCATTAGAGAAGTACAAGCAGATCTCTGAGAAATCGATTTGCAACCGTTAGTGCCAATTTACGAATACTAATCCAAAAACCACACAGGTAAATAAGACATTCTTGGAGAACATGGAGGGGATGATCTAGGACTAAAAAGCTTCCTTTAAAGCTAACTGCAAACTTATCGTTCAGCCATCATTGTGCTTACAGGTGACAGGGTCTCGGCCTTGGTAGGTAGACCCGAATCTCTATGTGTAATTACATGTCTTAAATAGGTGCGTCTTTGTGATCGTGGCTATTTTAGAATCACAAGGGCAGTGGGAAGGCTCTGCGAGTCATGTGATCCAAACGGACAGCTCAAGTACAAAGACATGAATGAATTGGAAAATTCGAAGATTTGGAACTACATCTTGCCTTGACTTGAACCCCACCCCTGCTTCCCACCCAGCTGTTCCACAGTGAGGCACCTCCAAAAAGCACTAGTATGAGGGGGCCTCTCGCACTCCGAGGCCCAGAGGCAATGTTCCCCCAAACAGTTTTATAACTGAAGAGAAGCAGGGTGAACGGACTCTCTTCAACATAACTGCTGGACCTTAAGCGTTTTGTTAGCTTGAGTTTGGGTTTTAGATTTTGTCCATACAGAGGATATGACCAAGGGCCTTTCACATGCCATATACCTGCTACCTATTCTTCTACTAAGGGGAAGCCCTATCCCATAGAACTTCTGTGCAGGTGGAGAAGCCTCGCAGCCCTGGTGTTAAAGAGCAAGGGTGATGCCAGAACAGGCAGAACAAAACCAGGCAGGTATGTCTAAGCAGAGGGAGACTGCAGTGCTCTTTTCTTTGGAAAACAGTTATTTGTTATGAACCTATGCGCCCTGAAGCCCTGGGACCTAGTGTGGTACAGGGATGAAGGAGCTGCTCCAAGTGAAATAAGTTCTTATCACTGTCCTTGCGATATTCAAACTAAAGGGCAGTTGGCCCATGAGTACCTGGAAAACAGGTTCAGATGCCAGAAGGAGGCATTGTGGGTCCTCTGGAGCACAAAGGAAGGTGAGTATGATAAAGAAGGTAAAGGAGGGACTGGCTGGAACCTCACTGGGACAGGGCCTCAGACCTGAGCCAGGAGATGTTGGGTCATTGTGTGAATTGTCACACAACTCACAATTTACTTAATCAGTAGACCCTGTTCCAAGTGGAAGGAAAATGACAGTACCACTGCTAAAGGCAAAGCCACAGGCCTGGGCTCCAGCAGGGACGCCTTTTGGAGACAGCAATGCAGTCCCCAACCTTCACCAACACTGAGGTTCGGAAGGACACTTTGAGGCCCTCAGCTGACATAGCACCTTATTTTGAGTTTTGCTCACAACTCTGCACACTTCCTCGATCTCTGGAGCCCATAGCAGCTGGACCATAGTGGGTACGAAGAAGACAAGGCAATGAGAGTCTGGATGTAGCACAGAGGACTGGCTTTGCTGGGATGTCTGCCTCCGTTAAACAAAGCTCGGGGGAGATGGGAAGAAAGATGGCTCTGGACAAAGTACAGTGGAGAAACAGATATACAGCATCATGCCCGCCGAATCAGTGGTTCTCAGAGGACAGCCCAGGGATGTAATTCTTCCTGCCACCCAACAGAGCCCTTCATGGAATAATGACTCTCTGGGCTGTGGAGGAACTGCTTCAGATTGGCACAGGGAAGGCTGGCACTCTGATCCTCTGAGATGCCCACAAAGCAGCCTGGGATGTTAGGGTGACAGTCACCCCGTGCCCATAATAATCTCAGGGGACCTCAGGAATTCACTAATAGGTTATCCATCCACAAGAGGCCAAGTTTAGGGCTTAACAGAGTCCTGAGAGAGCATCTTTGAGGGACCCATTCTGGAAATATCTTCACAGTTTTGAGGCCCATTAGAAAACCTATAGGCTGTGTAGTGTTCCCAGACCGCCCTGAAAATCGATTGGCCTGGATACAGTAAATCCAACTAAGGAATGGTTTTTTCCAGCCACTGTGTGTGTGACTTTCATTTTCTGCATGAAAGTCACAAAATGGCAACTCTCAAGTGGCATCACAAGATTCTTGTCCTTAGCTGAGTTTTCGTTGTCAGGTTTGTGGTCATCTGTTCATTCAACAAACAGATTTTAATTTTATAGCTCATGTCCAGAAGTTCCCTGTGTCTCTTTATCATAGCAAGGTCTAAACTGCACCCAACATATCAGCGTAATTTATTTATTCAATGGATCCTTTAGCCATTGTACCTGATACCAAGCAGCCCATTAAAGACCCAAAAAATATTCATGACCAGAGAGCCACACCTGACAACTATGTGGTCTGTACATAACAAGAGTTCACACACACACACACACACACACAATGGGAAGAAATCCCAGCACTTGGCGGCCGAAGCATGGAGATCACAAGTTCAAAGCCACCTTGGGCTATATAACTAGATCCAGTCTCAAAATGTGAAAGGAAGAAAAAGGAAAAAGAAGAGAGGAGGGAGGAAGGAGAAGGAAAAAGAAAGAAGGAAAGGAAAGAAAGTGAAATGAAATCACAAGCACCTGCCACCCTTTGATTCTGGCCCATGGCAGTGTTTGCTTTTTATTATTTTTTAATTTCACAGAAGGAGAGCTTGGCAGGCAGGCAGCACTTTCCTGAGGGATTAGAAAAGGTGTCATTCCTGAGTTGCCCAACTCCAGAGAAGTTTTTATTTTATTTTGCTTTTTCCAATTCACACTAAGAGCTAAGGGAACTCTACTGTGACCCACCCAAAGCCTGTGGTCCCATATGTAGAGAGTCAGAGAAACAAGCCCAGAGGGTGAACTATGTCAGAGGCTGTGATGGGACAGGGCAAGGGGGGGTTGTCAGAGCATGCCAAAGAGAGGAACTCATTACACCCGTGAGGTCTTATCTTTCACGTTTTATGGCGGAGTGTCTAAATTAGCCTGAAGCCTGTTTGATCCCTCTAAGCCCCATACATGATGTGGATCTGTTTTCTTGGCATTGAGCTCAGCAAACTCCTTTACTGCAATGTGTGAAACTTGAACTTTCCCTCTCCATTGTCCTCCCCCCACCACCTTCACCCTTTACCTCCTTTTCCCTTCACCATTTCTGCTGTGAGTGTCACACGTTCCTCTGGCCTCTGCAACTTTACCCACTTTTATACCTTCAACTTTGACCCGAACAAAAATGGCCGTCAGCACACGTTTATCTGATGTCCATTATTCTAAGCGTGTAGACTAAATCAAGAATCATCACCATGAGCTTTCCCAGTAAACACTATTATTAGCACCTTTGTTTTTTCATAGAGGAAACACAACAGAGTGGTCAAGCCATGAAGCCTAAGATGTCACCGTTGGGAAGTGACCAGACAGGGTTCTGATGCAGGCATGGCTCCTGGTGTCTGTGCTCTCTGTTGTTAGGACAGCCTCAGGAGACATGCTCAGGCAACCTGGTCAAAGTCTGTTCCCTTCTTGGTTGGAAATTACCAGCCTGATCAAACAAACAGAACCTTGGGTGAACAGGGTTCAACCAATCAGATTTCTGCTATGATAAACAGGGCGTGGCTTTGGTTGCTGAGCCGAATCTCAGAATTCCCAGCAATTGAGTAACTACTGAACTGTACTACTTTGAAAATAACCATCTGCCTTCCCTAGATGAGTGGTTTCTCTCCCTCTGACCTGACAATGTCTGCTCAAATCCTGTCTTCCTCACTCCCTGAAGGTGGGCCTCCTCGGGAGAGTCTCTTCACTGGCTTCTTCACAGAGCAGCAACTCTGGTCTTCTAGGCCCCGCCTCAGGCTTTGTCCTCTCGGACAGCAGCCATGCTTCCTGGAGGCTACAGAAACCCACACCCTGTACTCCTGTAGACCCTCGGGCCAAGCAATCGCCATTGCACATGCCATGTGAAAGAGATGTGGCTGCTGAGTACATTCCCCAAAGCAAAAGGAACAAGCACTGAACAGTAGAGAGAGCAGGAACTCTCTGCAGAAAGTCACATACATACGTGCGTGTAAAGGAAATGAACTGGTGATATCATTCACTCACTTAAGTCCTCCAGGGACTTTTTAGTCATAGGTCACAAAATAGACCACAGACCGGGTCTACAAGCCCTGCAGAATGACCCCATTCACTCTTAGCCCTCCACCGTTCCTTTCTGCCTGCTTTCTCTATCAGTGACAGATTGTTTTCCTGATCTTTAAAAACACATACTTTGGCACTGGAGGGATGGCTTGCTAGGTCTCACTGCTTGCTGTGCAGATAATGAGGACTTGAATTCAAGTCCTTAGCACCCGTGTACAAACCCCAGCAAGTGTGCGCCTGGAACCTGAGCATGACGAGGTAGAAAGAGAAATATCACAGGAGCTCACCGGCCAGCTAGCCTAGCCATGCTGGCATGCTTCCTCTTCAGTGAAGAGCCCTGGCTCTTTTGAGCTATAAAATGTAGCTCAATAGAGGAAGACATGCAGTGCATCTTCTACTTTCTGCCTGCTCATACATGGGTGCATGCACGACCCAAGCATCACACACAGACACATACACACGTGCACACACGCACATGCATGCACACAGACACGCATTCATATGCATACATATACAGAGACATGCATACACACACACACACACACACACTGTAGACTATTTTCATATTTTCATCTGGGAAATAGCTTATCTTCCCTGGTGTTTCATAGGGCTACCTCTGTCTTGTCCCTGAAGACAGCCTCACCTCCAAGGTCCCTCTTATATATGCTTCTGTTTCATGTCACTATTTTGTTTTCTCCAAGAACGTGTCATTCTCCTAAAGTAACTTTGGGGTTTTTGGTGTCTGTCACCTGCATCTAGCCAGACCTTGGACTTTAGGATAATCCTCCAGACAGCCATATCTGTTCAAAACGTAGGACACCCACTGAAAGCAACGAAGCACGGTGAGATCGAGTGGATTGGTAGCAACACAGGTGAATCCAGTGATCTTCCTCAGAAGTGGGGCTCATACCCCACACTCCATGAGCCACCTGGTCAGAAGAAACCAACAGAAGGGATGAGCCTCACGGTGAATCTCAGCTCCCTGTTCATGACAAAAATCCATGGACTAAGCAACTTAAAGCAGGAAACAGATTTTGGCCACAGCTTCAGGGTTCTCTAACTGTGGTTTCTAAGCTCCATTGCTCTGTACCCGTGTGAAGCAGCACTCTCAGCTCCTTCTCCAGCACTGTGTCTACATGCCATGCTTCTTGCCACACTTCCTGCCATGATTATAATGGGCTAAACCTCTGAACCTGAAAAGCCAGTTCCAATTAAATGGTTTACTTTATAAGAGTAGCTGTGGTCATGGTGTCTCTTCACAGCAATAAATTCTTAACTAAGACAGAGAGAGAAATGGGAAGAAGCTAATTCCCCATTACCTGGTTCTAAAACACAATTCCAATGACCCAACTTTCTCCCATAAGCCCCTTCTCTTAAATGTCCCATGACCTCCCAGTGACACCCACGCTGGCTATAAAGTCTACACTCTAAAAGTATTTGGGTGCTACTCCAGATCCAAGACATAACATAAATGACAAGCCATTCCAATCCTGCAGAAACTTCAGTGACTTAAAAGTTGCCTTTTGGAGGTGATGACTTTTGTGGTGCCATCAAATTCCATATAATACATCTATCTGTTCAGAACACAAACTTCTGGGTTTGAAGGAACGGACAGTCTCTCTACTCCCCACTGTGGCTACAGAAGTTCAGACAAATCTCACCTTCTCCCCCCTCACACACATACACCTATATTATTCTGTATCAAGGTAAATATCAAGTCATCTTTCATTTAAAAGACAAATGACTTGATACTCCAACCTCATCAATCATGAGCAATTCATCCTTCCTTCCCAGATGGCTCCCTGAGGCAGGCTCTTACTCAGGCTACAGCACTTAATATTTTCCCACCCAGAATAGTGACAAATCAAAGTAGAAAGTTAAGTCCATATGCTAAAGGCCCAGTCCTGGTCAGTAGCTGCTGCCCCTGTCACTTGGTACCTTTGCCTCCACAGAAGGTCCCTGAGTCTCATGTCAAGGCCAAGGGACCCATGTTGTAGCCATGAGCTACTTGCCCACAGCAAGTTCTAAAGGCAGCCAGACTGTGGCTTGGCTGGCTTCAGCTGCTTAAGCTGTTTAGTGACACAGGGTTTTCAGGGAACACCAACACAACCCTTCCTAGCAGGTAATGACAGCTGAGGAAGTTTGAGCAGTGAAGTTGTTGTCTGTGGGCAGGACCCATCCCTCCCCTTTGCCTTTTCTGCCACCCAGGGTCCTGTCAGTCTTACGAACATATTCCAATGACCTTGGACCTCAAGTGAAAACACTATTGGCTCTTTGGGAGCTTTATAAATCTACAGATAAAAAAGCAAAAGCATACTGGGGGAGTTTCCTATCTTATTTCATTCACACCAGTGTTTTAACTTTAGGATACTGTGAGGCCAATCATAGTCTATATACTTTCTTCTAGAAGAAAAGACAGAAAGGACTTAGTTTTACTTCCTTAATGAACTACATGAGCAAAGACAGTCTGCTCCTGGGTGATTGGAAACTGCCAATAAATTTAAGTAATTAAAGAAATAAACATAAATGTTCATAAACACAGAAAGACCTGTGAGAAAAATGAAAAAAAAAAAAGTTAGCATGGGTGATTTCTAAACAATAGGAATTTTTTTCATCATTACTTTATTTATTTGTTCATTTTGTATCCCAATTGCAACCCCACTTCCTCCTCTCCTCCAAGTCCCACCCTCCCATACCCACTTCCCCACCAATCCTGGGTACCAACCCACGATGGCACATCAAGTCGCATCAGGACTAAGTCTCCCCTTTCACTGAGGCAAGGCAAGGCAGCCCTGCGTGGGGAACAGAATCCAGAGGGAGGCAACAGAGCCCAAGTCAGAGACAACTGCCGCTCCAAGCAGCCCATCTGTTACATATGTATAAGGGCCTACAACCATGCAGTCTTTCGTTAGTAAACAATAAGATTATTAAGTGGTGTTTGTTTTTCTATTTATATTTCTTATATCATTCAAATATCAAAAAACAAATAATAAGAACTTTATAATAAAAAAAACGGGGGTTTTTTGGTTTATTTACTAAAGAAAAAGCTTCAAGGAGGCCGTAGAGGTGGCAGATGTTTAGACCATCAGAAGCTTCCATCTATGAGAGCTGTACCTTCCCTGTCTTGTTTTCTGTATGTACTGATCACTTTTACCCTCCAGTCTCTGTTCCTAATCTCTAGGGCAGAAAAGTGTTCTGTGACATGTTTCTCTGTATCTGGGTGGCTCTTATAAGGACATGGTGCTGTTTTATGCAAGCAAATACTTTCAGTTATATACATTTTCACACCTTTAGTTCTAACATACACACACACACACTTTCTAAAAGGTGAGTTCTTGTAGTTGGAGTCCTATGGAATGTGTGGAGCCCGGGCTGTTTAATTGTGGCTGTCACCTTGAGTGGATTTAGAATCACCTACGAGACACATTTCTAGTGTGGCTAAGAATGGCGTCAATGGACTGCACCTCCATTCGGTGAGCCAAAAGAAACCAAGGCTGCCTTGAGTTGCTTTTGTTGTGTATTTTGTCAGAGAAATCAAAATGAAATTAACGCAGAGCCTGAAAGGGGTGTGGCTGAGCGATGGGATGCTCACCTCCCATGCATGGAGCCCTGGATTCAATGCCAAACTGAAAGAAAGAAAGAAAGAAAGAAAGAAAGAAAGAAAGAAAGAAAGA
>NW_026585609.1:5977552-6029718 GCF_907164565.1 Psammomys obesus
TGTATGTGTGTGTGTGTGTGTGTGTGTGTGTGTGTGTGTGTGTGTGTACATGCTTGCACAGCCATGTATCTGCCATGGCCTGCATACATATGGAGGTCTGAGAATATCTTCAGGGAGACAGGTCTCTGCTCCTACCATGTGGGTCCCAGGATTGGCAGCAAGCACCTATAATCCACTGAGCCATGTCATCGGCCCACGAAAACTTTTTTGGACTTAACTGATGCTTTGCTTTGCTTTGTTTGTACCCTCAAACTGTGAGCACAATCGACCTCCTCTTATTTTGTAGTTTATCACAGTAATACAATGAGTATAGATTGCAGTGTGGCTATGAGCTGGAACTTTAGTCTTTTCTCACCCTTGAGTCAAAAACATTGTTTTGTTTTGTTTTTTTTTTTTTTTTTTCTATTCCAGTAATGGTAATCTGCAGAGCCATCAACAGAAGATGGGTCTTCGGTGGCTGGGACCGATGCTGTCATTAAAGAGCAAGCCAGGACCACTTTCTGTCGTCAACCTTCTGCCTTCTATCCCATGAAGAACGTAGCATCCTTCCTCTGAGGATACAGCATTCAAATCACCATCTTTGAAATGCAACCATCAGTTCTCATGCCCCGATGTTGGGGTGGCCAGTGGCCAGGTCGGTGCCAATGCATTCTCTTTGCTACCATGTAGTCTGTGGTATTCTGCTGCAGCAGCACAAACCTTCAGAAACAACCGTTTCCCGATGCTAGCCTTAGCTTCTCTGCCAGCTGTGCACTGACATTCTTGCTTGCTTTTCTCTCCTTTCTGTTTGGTTTGGGGTTTTGTTTTTGTCTTTTGATCCTGAGTCTCCTGTAGCCTCGGCGTCTAACTTGCTATGGAGATGAAGCTGGGCTGTTGCTTTCGCCTCTCAAGTAGCAGGCATGTACCCTCTCCTCCTGCGCCTTCACCCAGCAGGGAGAGTCATTGCCACAAACACAGTTCTCCGCTCCTCTCCCCATCCATGCTTCCGCCTGCTTTGTCTCCTCTCTTTGGAAGGGGTGTTTGTGTTCATCTTCCCTCATTCTTGGTGAAATCCACTCTTCTCCTTCCCTCTGCTGTCTGCAGGGGATAACTTGAGAGAATCTTTCATTTCTACCTAGTGTTTATCACCATTAAGTTACCCCCAGAGCCTTTACAGGGTGATGCCCAAAATGCACCAATCTCGGGAAACAAACAAGAGGAAGATGCTTTGTGGTACAGAAGGTAGGTGGCCCTGGGCAGAGGTAAACCAGGAGACAAGGACAGTGAGGGACAGTGAAGGAGGTAAGCACGGCAATTTGGACAGTAATAGGCCTGACGGTAATCAGAAAACACCTCTCTAGGATGAAAGGGGATCTAGGGAAAAGGCTCAGGGAAGCTGCAAATACCAGGTTTAAGGTGTCAAGGTGTGGAGACCACAGACAGAATGTGTGTTCAGCCTCTGTAGGGAGGCGCTCAAAGGAAGGCATGACCACAGCTAAAGGAGGGAGAGTCAACAGAGAGCACTCTGAGAATTTGGGCTTTGTCCCAGTTATGAGAGAAAACTAAAAGGCAACACTTAAAGAGCAGAGGGATCTGACCTTACTTATTTGGGGGGGGAGGGGTGCTTATGTGTGCCCTGTGCATGTATACTTATGTGTGCACACACATGGAGGCCAGGGGTCAACACTGGGTCAAATACCCTCCTCTTTAGCTTTGAGACTGAGTCTGTCACTGACCTTGTAGCTCTATGAGACAGCTACACAGCAAGCTTCAGGCATCCGCCTGCGGCCACCTCCCCGGTATTGGGACTCCAGGCCCATTCTACCATGCCTTCCTTTTTAGGAGGATGCTGAGGTTCTGAACTCAAGTCCTCATGCTTGGGTGGCAGGGGCTTTACCCACAGAGCCATCTCCTCAGCTCTGTGTTCTCTGTTGTTTTTCACTGGTGCCTAAGGAATGAAGTATGCAGGGAGGGGAAAGAGGCAAATGGAGCAGACAAGCTCAAAGCTTTCATCCAAGTGAGAGAAGAGCCGGTGGTAGCTTAGTAAGGTAAGAGTAAGGTAAGGTAAGGATCATGGTGAGAAAACAGCCAATCTGAGATACACGTTGAAGGTCAGCCTGACAGAGCCCCTGAATGAGTTAGAGATGGAGGGGAGGGGAAGACAGACAAAACTCAAGGATGACTCAGGAGTTCTGGTATAAGCAGCTAGAGGGATGCTAATGCCATTCCTTGAATTGGGGACATAGAGGGAGGATTGGAGCCAGCTGGCAGTTGAGTACAGCAGGGAATTAAGTTTTCTTTTAGACATGCTAAATTTAAGATTCCAACGAGACACTCTGATGGAGATGTCAAGCTGATAGTTAGATATAACAACATGGGTTCCATGAAGAAAACTCTGAAACACTGTTCCATTTAGGAGACATCATTGTAGTGCTGATATTTATGCCATGGGAGTGTTCAGATGAAGACAAACTTCATGGATGAGACTGGGGGGGAAAGGAAAGAAAGAGAGACTGGAAAGGGAGGACGGAAAAGGGAGGGAATCTCCAAACAAGACCCTGTGTCTCTTCAGCATTCAGGGGTTCTGTCCAGAAAGAAGAAGCAGCTAAACTGTAGGGAAAGAAAACCAGGGAGACAGAATAAATCAGAGAGAGCATGGTGCTGTTGTGGTTTGAACATGAAATGTCCCCCGTAGGCTTATATGTTTGTACACTTGGTTTCCAGCTGGTGGCGCTGCTCTGAGAGACCACAAAAGCTTTCTGAGGTGGCACCTCACGGGAGGAAGTCTGTTCCAGGTGGCAGGCTTTGAGGTTGGTAGCTGGCCCCACTTCCTGTTCAGTCCCTGCTTCCTAACTACAGACAAACTGTGGCCAGACGCCTCCCACTCAGGACAGTATGGCCCCCACTCCATTCCACAACAAACTGTATCTATCTTCTTGAACCCTAAGGAGAAATAAGCCCTTTCCTGCGGAGGTTGTGGTTCGTCGGGTATTTTCCTCACAGCCTCAAGTAAAGTGACTAACATTTATATTGATGTCACAAGACTCGGGAAACAGCGTTTTACAATACAGGCTTGGGAGCAAATGTGCCAGTGATGACAGAGACCAACACAACACCAGAAACCCGCCCCTGGGTTTGGGCAATTGAGAGTGGAAGAGCAATTTTGGTCGGGAAGCGTTATGAGCCGCACTGAACAAACTAGGCGGTCTGTGGGGATGTGAGAATGGCATGGGTGGACTTGGAAGACATTTTACTGACAATGAGGATACAGGTCAAGAAGGGGTTGGGTAACAGTGGAGGTTCTTGTGAAGATTGGGGTAATCTCACAGATTTGTATATTGGTGGTAATGATATTTTTCTTTCTTTCTTGAGACAGGACTTTACTACATAGCTGAGGCTAGCCTCGGACTCCCAATCCTCCTGCCTCAGCCTCCAGAGCTCTGGGATAGATTTTAAACTGGGGAGGAGGTAGATGAGAAAGAAGTCATGAAGAAAGGCCTTGAGGAAGAGCAGGGCTGAATCACTTCAGAGGGGGACATTTCCACCCCAGAGGGAGGGAGGGAAAATGCGCAGGCTGTTTTCATTTCCCAGAACATTCTTTCTTTCGATGGCCTTCATTCTAGAGCCACATAAGTATAAGGATGATTTTTTTGGAGTAGGCTTTCCAATCTGCCAACACCTACAGCGGCTGAGCCTCTCCTAGTTGCTCAGCATTCTGAAAGCCCACAGTGGGAATAAACTATTTTTCAAACCATGGAGACAAATGCATTTGATTATCCCGGTTCGCCAGTTGTGAGGGGCAGCAGATTTAGGAACTCCATATGTAAAACTTTTGATAATTTAATGGGAAATAAGGAAAACTACCATGCTGGCTGGTTGCTCCTAGCATTTCTGGATAAATTGACAAAGGGAAAGAATGAGCATCACAATAAAATAACCAACTTCCAACATCTCAAAATACAGTGAAAGCCAACAGTGAACTCAGTGATAAAATGGACTGGGCTCTAGATGTGTCAACAGCCTAAAAGTTCTGAAGTGTGCCCTGAAAGAGAATCTTCTCTCCAGCACCCACAGAGCTCAAATTGTGGAAAATAAAACTGAAGGCCTCATTATAAGGTTGGCTGAATTACAAAGAAAATTCAAGCCTTGGAGGGTGTCAGCAGTTAAACTAGAGCCATTAATCGGTAAAGAATGGGATCCTGTAACTGAGGGTGGGGGTAGGGAGGTGGGGGAGGGGGCTATTGAAGCTGAGAACTTTGAATGCCCAGATTCTCAAGGGTGTATCTCACCTGAGAAGAGTGTCCAACAGACCATGTTCTCACAGCCCCACCCTCTAAACTATCGCCTCTTCTGTCTTTGACGGAGGAAATTAATTCCCCATTGTCTGTTAAACCAACAGTGACTCTTCCCTGAAGGAAACACCAAGCAAGGCAATACTGACATCCCCCGAGAGCTAACAGTTGTCTCTAGATCTAGAACCAGACTAAACGCAAAACAGGCTCCTAAAAGAGAGGTCAAAGATATAGTCCACGAGGAGGTTTGCTGCACCACTGAAGAGCTTTGTGAGGTTACGAATTCATCCAAGCGAAGATCTGAGAAATATGTGTGGGAATGGACTTTAAAGGAATGGGATAATAGTAGAGAAAATGCAGAATGGGTAGTAGAAGGGGGCGGTTCTAAATACCAGCTAAGACCACATGACCAATTGCAGAAATGAGGATTATAACTGACATACGTGTTTCCATCATATTCTGTTAAGAATGTGATTGTGCAGATACTTGTATTTCATTTCCCTTCATTTCTTTGTCATGTAGTGTAACATCAACTAAGAGAGGAAGTGGTTAATCATCTTTACCTTTTGAGAATGTCCCTCAAGGGACGTTGCCACTTATTCTGAAATTTACGATGTGTTTATGATTGTACGTGGGGTAGTTATATTGTGTTCGGGACAGTTATGGCCTGACCATTGTTTTCATTTGGAAATTAAGAGTGACGAAAGGAGATATGATTGCATGTCAGGTTGACAAGGAGAGGGTTTATGATGTCTATCTTTGGTGTCAACTCGACTACATCTGAGATTTACTAAAATCCATGGGCTGAGTATACCTTCGAGGGGTTATTTTTTTCTTAATTCAGTAGGCACCTTACTGTGGACCACACCTTCAGGCAGCCTTGTAAAGGACCTGAGAGAAGGAAGCTTGCTCTTTGCATGCTCCCCCAACTTCCCCTTGACGGCAAGTCCTTCCCTTCACTGACGTTAGAGCCTACTTCTTCAGGATGCCAGCGTCTACTGAGGACCAGCTGAGACATCCAGCCTCATGGTCCGGACATACGGATTCTTGGACCTTCCATTCCTAGGCGGTCATTGTTGACTAGCTGGATCACAGCCTGTAATTCATTCTAATAAATCTCCTTTCTCTGTATAGAGAAAGATACATTCTATAAGTCTATTACTCTTAAAAAAAAAAAGAAAGAAAGAAAGAAAGAAAGAAAGAAAGAAAGAAAGAAAGAAAAAAGAAACTAACAGGGAGACCAGCGCTCTCTAGTCCCTCACTTGGGCATCCAAAGGCTTCCATCGTTGGGTGATTAGAGCCAGCATACCCCCCCCCTTCCTCCATCCTCTACTGAAATCCTCACACCCTGTCCATCACGCTCTCCAAACGCTCTGAAAACTCACTTTTACGTCTTTCTTCAGACACCTCTCCAACCGCCTTCCTTCTTGGAGTTCGGTCAGCTCTCACTCTCCGACCTGCTGGCTCCTCCCATTAGGTCCGCGTCTCCTGCCTCGTGTCTAATTTCTTGAAAACATATCACGGAACACTGAAGTTGTCTCGTATTATAAGCATGCCCGAATGGGTGCGTGGCCTCCTACATGTGTACTGTGTCTGTCGGTAAAGAAGGAAGGAAGAAGGAAAGGAAGGAGGGGCGGAGGAAGAAAAGTAGTCCACGAGCGGAGGCACGTGACACCAGAAGAGGCCCCCAGCTCCTCCAGTGCCTGCAGGATCCCAAGCTGGCACGGCCCTCAGCCTTCTCCCCTGCGCCTGTCCTTCCTCGGTGCCTGCATCTTAGATGTGTGCCCAGCAATTGCATCAAATCTTAAGCAGCAGCCCCATCTCAGAAAAGAGCAACGGGAGGGAAGTGAGAGAAACTGGGCAGGGGGATGAAAATGCACGTGCACTTTGCCTCCTGTAGAGCCCATCTGATAGGAGCCCAGCAGAGGCCTGGCTCTCTGGCACATGCAGAGACTTTGGGAGACCTCAGAGCCACGGCCCGAGGGCGATTGAGAAATCACCAAGAGTGATTAGCTTCCCCTGTGTATGCGAGAAAGCGCTGTGCTTGCTTCTAAGGACCTGGGTTGCCTGGGTGAAGCGTGCAAAACGAGGACGAAGGAGGGAGAGCAATCATCTACCTGCTCTCTCCTTCCCCTCCTGATGAAGGTAGCCCAGCAGACATCCATCCCCGCATGACTCAGGGCCCTGGGTAAATTACAACCCCTAGAGCCAGGGCAAGACCCTGGACCAGAGCCAATGGCTGTCCTGGGTACACTGTTTGCTGTGAGCCTAGAGTAGAAGAGGTGAAGGCCCTTTGGCTAAGCTGCTTGCAAAATCTCCTCCCCAACCCTGGCTCCTTACTCCCCTTCGAAAGCACTGCAGAGGCTGCGTCTGATTAATGTTGTGCGCTGATATACACAGGAGCCGGCTCCAGATTGCTGGCAAGCCGCCCTGCGCCCTGCGGAGAGGAGGCTCCGCCTGCCCGACAGCGTCCCCTGGCGGACAGAGGCGACATTGTGCAGAGCTAGGAAAGTTGTTTATTTGACTTTTGTTTTGTTGTTTTGTTAGGTTTTTCTGTTTTGTTTTGTTTTGTTTTTTGTTGTTGTTGTTGTTGTTCTTTTAGGAGCAGGGATTGGCGTACTCCTCTAATACCAACTACCTGGGAGGCTGAGGCTGGAGGACCACAGGTTCCAGGCCAGCCGGAACAAATTAATGTCTCAAAGAAATAAAAAAGTACTGCGGATGTAGGTTAGGTCCCTCGAACAGCATTTGCCTGATGTGAATCAGGCCTCAGGTTCAATGCCCAACAGCGATGATAATAATAATAATAAATAATGTTATAAGAAAATAAAAGAAGACAGAGTAAGATATGCAGCCCAGATGGTCCGGTGCAGGAGGCAGAGTCTGAAAAGAAAGCCAGTTTTTCCGTCTTACAGTACAAGCAGGAAGGAAACATTCTGTGAGGAGTGGTGGGGGCTGAAGGGAGGAAATTAAAGAAGGGGAAGGTGGAAATGTGAAAATCTGTTGATAGTCAGAATAGAATCTGTTTAATATAATTCTTTCACAAAAATAACACTTGAAAGTTTTTCTCTGCTCTGAACCAGGCCTCCCTCCATCCTCAACACTGATCCCATTGTCTCTTCTCTGGTTCCCAATCAGGCTGTGCTTTAGACGAGGACTCTTTGCGGGAGCTAAAGCCCACACTATTGCTGCTGTGCCTGCAGTGATCCGGGGTCCCAAGAGTCAAGGGGCACCCCCGAAACTCAGCTCATGCCGCTGGCTAGCTGTTTGACCTTGAGCAATTTGCGACATCTCAGGAACTCTTTCTAGAGTTCCAAGATGTGAGAGAAGGAAGGGCCTGTGAGTAGAGGATGGATAAGTCATTCCTCACTTTCCCGACACTTCCCACAGCCCTCCCTCAAGCTCAGGCCCAGGCCTGACAGCGCAAACCCGCCAGGCATTACTGTGCATGGTGTACATTTGCTGTGCAAGGGCACAATTGGCACACAGTGGGCCTGATGCTTTCTGTCAGTTCTCAAAGTCTTCAGATCCATGCCTTTCGCCTTGGTGTCAGACTGTTTCGATGCTCAAGGCTCTCCCGAAGGAGCTCCCACCAAGAAGAAGTTCTCCAGAGACACACCCCTTCCCAGTCTATAGTCATAGAAGTGTGGCATAACCAAGGGGAAAGGAAGTGATGAACAAGGAAATACTTGCTGGGTGACTTTTCCTGGGGAGACATGAACAAATGTTTTGTTGTTGCTGTTGTTTGGTTTGTTTTTACCCAAAGCAGGTCACCAACAGCAGACCAAAGAAATGGTCCCATCCAAGTCCAGCTTGGCAAACCAATGTGTTTATTTCAGGAGCATGGGTGACAGGGTTCTTGCTGAAGCATGTTGGGTCCAAGGCAGCTGCCTGCTGAAGAGCCCATCCTAGCCTAGGTGACTCCTGTTGCCTCCCTAGAGCACCCTAGAAAACCTGCAGGCAGCTTTGCTGAAGAATCCACTCTGACTCACAACTGTTTAGCACCCATATAACCCCAAGGAAGGACTCTGCGAGTCTCAGAACTTTCTTCCAAGTTGTTAAGTGAACCTCCAGCATTGTCTCTATAAGAACGTTTTTGTTCTGGAAACATGTTCTCAGTGTCCTGGTTACTGTTCTATTGGTGTGAAGAGACACCATGACCAAGGTAACTCTTATCAAAAGGAAGCATTTCATTGGGGGATTTCTTATAATTTTCAGGAGTTAATGCATGATTATCATAGCAGGAAGCAGACAAGCATGGTGCCGAAGCAGTAGGTAAGAGCTGTGCATCCTGGTCCACAGGCAGGAGGCCCTGAGAAAGACTGTCTGGAATGGGCTTTTGAAACCCCAAAGCCCACCCTCAGTGACACACCTTCTCTAACAAGGCCACATCCACTCCAACAAAGCCACACCTCCAAATCCTTCCCAAACATGTCCACTCCCTGATGACTAAAGCATTCAAAATATATGGGCCTACAGGGACTGCTTTCAGTCAAACTATAGTGTGGTTCTAGATGAAACTGCCAGGTATCAATGGAGAGCACCTTCTGGGAGTATAAGAAATCAGAAGGTGGAAAAGACAGATTCAGAACAAAATCCTGAGCCACGGGACCAAGAACTGGTCTGGGTGCTCTGGGGTGGTGGGCAGCTTCTGCCTCCTAATTCAGCCACTAGAATGGTACATCACAGGGCATGTCATCAGGACAGAGGGGAGAATATTCAAATGACCCAACTGCTCAAAGGTGAGAGTCTTCCAGGGAACAGAACTGTCTCTAGTCCCAGAATCCTAAAGCTTATCTCATTCAAGGATGACACCTCTGAGAGTCTAACCTGCCACTAAGTTCCCAGAAATAAGCAGGAGATAGAACATGGGTCCTTACTCCTAACTCTCATCCATCCATCCATCCATCCACCCATTCATTTTCTCATTCTTTTAGCTATCTATTCATTCACATAGTCTTTTATTCATATGTTCTTGGCGGCCAGAGATTGACACTGACTGTCTTCCTGTACCTTCCCTACCTTGTGTTTTGAAACAGTGTTTCTCGTTGAATCTGGAGTTCCCTGGCTCAGCTAGCCTGGCTGGCCAGCAAGGCCTGCCTGCCTCCCCAGCCCTGGGATTACAGGTGCATGCTACCATGTCTGGCTATCTATGTGGCTGCTGGGGCTCTGAACTCAGGTCCTCACAAGTGCATAGCAAGCACTTTACCAATTGAGCCAGGGCCCAGTCCCCATTCCTGCAGCTTTTTTTATTCAGCAATTGGAATGTACTTAGCGTGGGGTCTTTGCCACCAAGAGGACGAGATGATTGTGATTTCTTTTCCTCCTCTCCCAGACAAGGTTACCTTAGGCCTCTGCAGATTGACGCGTGAGCTGGCTCCAATGGCATCTCACACCAAGTGCTAACCCCTGGGATATTTGCCCAGAACATTCCTGCAGCCTTTTTTCTCTGCCTCTGCCCCTCCCCACCACCTCCTGCCTCCATGGGATTTCCGTCAGTCTGTGCTCTTTATAATATTTTCTGAATTGTATTTGTATGTTGTTAATGGTGGCGGAGCGCTGTATAATTATCCCCCAATTCATCAGGCTCCTTAACAGGCAAATGCCCTTTTTTTCCCCCAATAAGTTTCACTGGCTGAAGCACCAGTTGGCCTTGTTGCTACGGAAACCGGGACGTTTCTCTGTTTTAATGGTATGTTGAAAGTACTGCGTGTGTGTGTGCACCCATGGTGCCTGCTCGCTTCCTCCGCCCTTTCTGCCTTTCCTGCCTCCACTGACCTGCCTGGCATTGTCCCCACATCGCACGTTTTCTAACGGTTCCCCCTCATTCACAGCCCTGTGTGTCCCTTCACTGCCTCTCACCCTGCCTCCACCTCCCCCTACCCTTCCATCTGGTGTTCTCAGCTGACTGAAAAGAAATACCAGTTGGCTTTGCATGAAATTGAAGAGGGAGAAGGGAGAAAAAAAAAAGGTAATTGCAGAAACGAAAAAAGGCTTTGACCAGCCAGGTGTTTTCTGCTGGAAGGTCCGTGGCTTCAGCTGGCCACCTTCTTGGAACAGGGACAACTTAGAGAGGGGCAAGAGGGCGGAGAGTGGGCAGCTCAGTGCAGGAGTAAAGGGAACCAAGTCTCAGATCTGGATGGCGCCATCTGCTTCTGCTGCTCCTGGGCACCAACGAAGACGACTCTCTCTGCCCCCAAGTGTCTGCATTTGGCTCAAGGACTGCTGGAGGTGGGGAGGGCTCTCTTGAGACTTATTTGTTTGTGCATTTATTCAATGAGCGTTTCCTGAATGTTCAGTCCATGCCGAGTGTTGTTCTAAACACTGGGGAGACACAGACGGCCCTGTCCTCGAGATGCATGGCCTACTCTCAGGTAACCCACAGGACAGCCCCGAGGGCCTGAAAGGCTGTGTGACACTTGGAAGTGAGACTGGTAAGAGCTGGAACCTCGGGCCATAGTTCCTGGCTATGACCTTGGGTAACTGACTAACTGCCTTTAAGGCTATTTCCTCATCTTTAGAAGTAGTGTCATTGTGAAGCTGTTCTAAAGATTAAATGAAATAATGAATATTTATCAGTAGACTTCAGTGTCTTAGACAGTATTCTATTGCTGTGAAGAGACATCATGACCCTGGCAGTTCTTATAAAGGAAAATGTTTAATTGTGTCTTGCTTACAGTTTCAGTGGCATATCATCTGTTATCATCATGACAGGAAGCATGGTGTTGGAACAGTATCTGAGAACCACATCCTGATCTGCAGGCTCCAGACAGAGAGAAAGAAGGGCTGGGCCTGGCATAACCTTTTGAAACCTCAAAGCACACCCCTAGTAACACATTTCCTCCAACGTGGCCATACCTTCCAATCCTTCTCAAATAGTGCCACTCCCCGACTCAAATATATAAGCCACTGGGGGCCATTCTTATTCAAACCACTACATTTCACTCTCTGGCCTCCATAGGCATATAGCTATATCATAATGCAAAGTGCATTTAGTCCAACTTCAAAAGTCCCCATAGTCTTTCACAGTCTCAGCATTGTTTAAAAGTCTAAAATTCAAAGTCTCTTCGTGGCATTCTCTTAACTGTACCCCCTGTAAAATCAAAAAGAAGATCCCATAGTTCCAACATACACTGGAACAGAACAAACATTACCATCCAAAAAGGGAGGAAAGGGAACATAATATGAGTGTGATGGATAGTTTTATGTCAACTTGACACAAGCTAAAGCCATCTGAGAGGAAGGAACCTCCATTAAGATTGGGGTGTTGGCAGGCCTGTGAAGCATTATTTTTTATTAGTGATTGATGGGGGAGGGCCAAGCCCATTGTGGGTGGTGCCATTCCTGGGCTGGTAGTCCTGGGTTCTATAAGAAAAGCTGAACAAGCCATGGGGAGCTGTCCACTAAGCAACACCCCTCCACAACTTCTGCATTAGCACCTGCTTCCAGCTACCTGCCCTGTTTGAGTTCCTGTCCTGAGTTCCTTCGATGATGAAACAGTGATATGGAAGTGTAAACCAAATAAACCTTTTCTTTCCCATGTTGCTTGGTCATGGTGTTTGTTTTGTTGCAGTAATAGAAACCCTAATTACAAGAGTAAGGAAATACTGGACCAAAGCAAGACCAAAAACCAGCTGGGAGAACTCCAAACTGTATCTCCATGTTCAATGTCAAAGCACTCTTCCACCCTCCAACTCCCTTTGTTGACTGCAATGCACTTTTTAATCATGGGCTGATTCCACTCCCTGTCAGCAGCTCTCCTTGGCAGGTATCCCATGGCTTTGGCATCTCCAACATCTTAAAGTCTACAGCAAAAACTAGGCTTCACTTTCACAGCTTCATGTGGTGGCATCTCTGGGCCTCCATGCAGGGACACACTTAATACATGCCTGGCCTCAGTGGCTTTTCTTAGCTCTAGAGGCAGATCCTACCTTTTTCTTGTACCCTTGGCTCTAAAACCAGAATGAGGTGGCTATAGCTGCCAAGTTCATCAGTTTTCTGTTGCTGATAGTTTCCTTCACTCCTTAAGTTTTTCTTTAATTCAGTTTTACAAGTTGGAAACTTAGCTGCACGGAGTCTTGCCATGAGGTCACCACTCCCTTAATTCCATTTAGTATCAGTCTTTTCTTTATACTTTTTATTTCTTTGAGAACTGGATTTAGCTCCATTACAGTCCTGGTGCCCTTTTCACCTCAAACTGTGCATTTTGTGTTTTTCCTTGCTCTGCTTGATTCTTTTCATTACAGATCTGCACTAATAAACACAGCTGAGTCAATACTAGGCTGTCTTGAAATCTCTTCTGCCAATACCATTAATCCAAAACTCTTCAACTTCTCCTGAGGCAGAATTTTTGGATAAGGGCAGAAAGAAGCCACATTCTTTGCCAAATTATCACAAGAATGGTCTCTTGGCCTCTTACCAATATTCCTCTCCTCTGAAACCTCTTAAGCCAGGACATCATAATCTATGTTGCTCTCAGCACCCCTGCTCAGATGTAGCTGATAGGCAGCTCAGTCTCCATGTGGGTTCCCTAGTAAGGGGAGCAGGGGCTGTCTCTGACATGTACTCTGTTGCCTGCTCTTTGATCACTTCTCTCTGACAGGGAGGTCATTGCAGGGGCCACAGAGGAAGAGGAAGAGGATTCGAGCAGTCCTGATGAGACTTGATAGGGGTGAGATGGTGGGGGAGGAGGGCTCCCCCTTTCTGAGAAATAGGGGGAGAGGGAGGAAGAGGGAGGGAGGGAATGAGGGAGGAGATGAGGGAGGAGGCTACAATTGGGATATAAAGTGAAATAATTTATTTTTAAAGTGAAATTAAGTAAAATAGATTAAGACTAGAAGCCCTGGGTTTGCCCTTAAGAAGGAAAGAGGGAGGGGTCTACAATAGGGATATAAAATGAATAAATTATAAAAAAGAAAAAAGAAGGAACCAAAACTATGTAGGAAGCGCCCTGGCTCATATGATGCCTCCAACCCACCTCTCCACCCTAAGCACAATTTCTTGAATTTCTAAATAATCTAAAGAGTCCAATGCCATGCCTTTCTCATGTTTTGTATTTACACAGAGACAATGCTGTCCCTGAACAAAATTTCGAAAGGAAACCAGAGGGTGAGAATGAGCATTTGTGTTTTAGGATATTAATTTCTCTTAAGAACTCATACAGAAGGGAGACATTTTACCACATTGATTCATATTCTGAATCCTTTCAAAAACACTGGAATGAATTACTTCTACAATTAGAAGAAAAATACAAGCATACAAAAATATTTTACTGGACTTGATGAAGCTTCAGAAGGTATATACATATAGGAAAAAAAATTTGTGTGATTGAATGTGTGGTGTGGTGTGGTGTGGTGTGGTGTGGTGCGGTGTGGTATGTCTGCTGAAAGTCAACACTGGGTGTCTTCCTTAGTAGCTCTCTACCTTATATTTTGAGGCAAGGTCTCTCACTGCATTTTGAGCTTGCCTATTCTGCTAAACTGACTAGTTAGTGAGCTCCAGGGATCCCCCTGTCTCTGCCTCCCTAGCATTGGGCTTACAGGCAATCACCAGTGTGCCCAGCATTTATGCGGGTCCTGAGGATTGAACACAGGCCCTCATATTTATATACCACGGACTTTACTGAGAAAAAAAATCTCCCATCTGTGCAGCCCTAAGTAAAACATTTTTAAAGGAAATCTAAAATAAGGAGAAACAGTGTGTAAGATTCTAGGCAAAGCGCTGGGTTTATAGTATCCTGTCTGAGCCTCATCACACCTCCATGAGATAATGTTCCTCCCCCTTGTACCCTTTTACCCAGTAGAAAATTTAAGGTCAGCTGAAAATTTTACCAAAGTTCACAGAACTAATCAGCAGTGAAGTGTTCACCTCAATTCAAAACCCTTAGTAGATTCACCATTCATATTCCTAAATAGAACCAAAGTATAGTTTCTTGATCAATGACATGGCTGCTTTTGATTAAAATTTAACACTGTCCTCAGTTGCATTCTACTCCTGTAATAAACATCATGACCAAAAGGAATCTGGGAAAGGAAAGGATTATGTCAGCTTACTGGCTTGCTTCCATGGCTTGCTCAGCCTGCTTTCTTATATAGCCCAGGACCACCTACCTGTAGTGGCACCACCCACAGTGGGCTGGGCCCTCCCACACCAATCATTTAACCAAGAAAATATCCCCTCAGGCCAGTCTGGTGGATCCCTTAATTGAGATGAACCTTTTTCCAGGTGACTCTTGTTTGTGTCAAGTTGACAAAAACTAACCAATACGCCTTCTAATCCCCTAAACCTTTAGCTGGTTCTTTGTCATTTTATTCTGTCCCCTCATCCTCCAAATTTCCCAAGATTCTGCATTTCCTTTCCCTCTGATTCTCCTCATCTGAATTCCAGTTCTGTCTATTTATATAACTCTGAGCCCTGATTATTAAAAAGACATCACTGATACAAGAGTGTGAGAATCCGCAGACTGTGTTTTTATTCTCTTGATACTGTCTGTTTCGTAAAATGTCTGATTGGTGAGTCTGAGGACAATAAGACAAAACAACATGACTAATTTCAAGGAGAAGAAGGGGAAAATTTCTGGGTCCAATGAGGTTTTTTTAAGCAGCTTTATTGAGATGTAATTGACATATAATGAACCACATATGTTTAAAGTGTATAATGTGACAGGTGTTGACATATATAGATAGAAACCCATAAGCCATCACTGCCCTCGAGACAATAAGCTTATCTGTCATCTTCAAAAGTTCCCTACACTTAGGACAAGTGAGATTTTGAACTCTCTTAAATTGGGTCAGTTCCTAAGCAACGTGACTAGATAAAGTGGCTTCAGTAACCATGGCAGGGCTCAATGACATTTTGTGAACTAAACATAACTTCACAACCAGGTGAGTTTTTTTGAAACCTGCTCACAATTCTGGAAGTAATTCTGGAGGTGTGTGGAGGGGGGATAAGATGGCTACAGACATTTGCCAAAAATCACGTGGGGAAGATAAAACACACTATGCGCCCGGTAGCACATTCTACACAGCCTAGGTCAGGAAAATATGTCTGCATTTACAGTGGAGGGAACTGCACACCGGAGATTTTTCAGCACAGCAAAGCTCAACCTCCAGCCCCAAGTGTCACATCAATAGGCATCACACCAGGAGAGCACACCACCACAGACCCAACAAAGCCAGAATGGGAGAGCCAAGGAGAACCCCAATTCAGACACCCATGAGTAGCCCACACGCGGAGGTGGGAAAAGCAGACTGGCAAAGGATCCCAACAGTAGACTCTCTGCTCCTCAGGAACATGCTCATTTATTTTGGTGTCTCTAATACCTGCATTACCAAGGATAAGCCTAGGTATCGTGTGGGGGTGTGGGGAGGCTGAATTGTGAGGTTTCTTGGACAGGATTTTCTGTACAAACAAGGGTTCTGAATGACAGCCAATGGAACCCGTACCACTCTAAAATTAGATGGCAAGAACCCACCAGACGTAGCGTCTTCCTCTTATTCAAGGGATGCCATGCAATGAGCACCTGCTAGGGGCAGAGGCCATGAAGACAGAGGGATGAGGCTGCAGAAGATGTGGAGCTCAATGGCGTCTAACCTCTGAGGAGTAAGAGGACCTTCCAGAAGCCATGACCTTCACGTTTCATCACAGCTACCTGAAGGAGGGCTGGTCCCCAGCTTAGTGTGCATTTGTGTAACGCTAAGTTTAGCCATTCAGCTTCCTTGCCTACAATAACAGCTTTTTTGAGCCTACTAATAACAGGTTTTGGAACAAGCAATCTTATCCTGGAGTGAAACAGTTCATACAATGTATAGAGGGGGCCAGTCAGCATGAGACCTGGAGGCAGGAGACACCGCAGTGCTTAATTAGTAGAGACAGGGGTTTTCTTGGCAAAACAGTTCCGCTTCAAGTTTTTAAAACGTTTGTTTGTTTGTTTGTTTGTTTGTTTGTTTGTTTGTTGTGTGTGTGTGTGTGTGTCCATGTGTTTGTGTGTACACATGAGTTTAAATGAGTTCCTGGTGCCATGGAAGATAGATGAGAGTGTTGGATTCCCCTGGAGCTGAAGCTATTGGGTGGTTGTAAGCCACCTGATATGGGTGCTGAGAATACTAACTCAGACCTCTGCAAGAAGAGCAAGGGGCTCCTAGCTGCTAAGCCACTTCCCCAGCCCCCAAGCTGTGTTTTAATCCAAGCACTAAAGCCTGTCTTGAAACACCTTTAGTGAATACTTTGAGAGGATGAGAACAGAAGAGGAATCAGAACACTAGCAGAAGAAGGAAACAAACATGGTGGTTAGACATATAGAGAGGGAAAGCTTAAGAGGAGACATAGGTTAAAAGATATCTGAAAGCTGGAGAATGAGAAGTCTGATGGGAAAGTAACGAGATTGTGAGCATAAAAGAAAGGGATTCTCAGATGCACACTAGAGGAAAAAACAAGATACAGGAAACTGATTGAGAGGATGAGTGCACCTAGGATGGAGAAACCAGCACCCACAGCATCTACTGCTCCTAGAAAGAAATGCAGAGCCCAGAGAGCAGGGCAGGGTGGACAAAGGACAGCCCTGGGACACCAGATCCACTGTCCACTTCCACAGTGGATGCCCTCTGGAGACAAGCTGCAGAGAGCCACTTGTGACATAAAAGTCGAGGTGAATCCTGTCCCCAAGGACATTCTTCTGTGTGCTTCACCAATTTCCAGCTGGCACTCATCTCTAAGACCAGGTGGCCAAAAGAGGTCTTTAGCAGTTGGCCCCTTGACAATGTAGCGCAGTCTCTACACTAGAAGTTTATGTTCCATATTCATAGAAATAGCTGGAACAAGAGCCTAATAAGGATGCTTCAAGTATGTCCCATGATACAAGAAATGCTCGACTTTATCATGAGGTATCTGCCAGCTACTCAAATCTTGAGACAGCAAATGTTCTCCTTAACAATCTGTTTGGCCTTTTTGATTGAATTTATTATTTCCTTGGCCTGTTTTACTTTTGGTAGAAAATATGAACAGCATTCCCTGAATTATGATGAAGTTTCGTTAAGAATACTTGTACTGGTATAAACACCATTCCCACCACACTGAAGAGCTCGCATCCTGAAGTCATCAGCACAGACAAGAAACTAGTGACAAGAAATGAACCAAATGGCTGTAGTTGAACTAATGTGAGCCCTGCCACTAAATAGAAGTCACTATTTATACCTAATATATGTTAGCTAAACCTACCAGGCATCACAACGACATGGATGATCAAGCAGAAACTACTCAAGGTCTTCCTTCATCTCTTTCACTCTCACTCCATCTGGAAAGGCTAGTACACATGAAGGGTAATATTAAGGTTTCAAGATCACATATCACATAAGCAGGTCATGAGCTGGGGCTCTGTGGACAGAAAAGGGAGGGGGGTATCATTTCTGTTTTTAATCCCTGCTCAGTCCTTTGGTTTCTTCTCTTCCTTAGAATGATAAAGGTAGCTGGGAGGGGCAGGGCTCTTTCTGTCCACAGAGCTTAGCAGGAGCACATCCTTTTGCAGTCACTGTGATTCCATAGCTGCATCTGGCCAGCTGTGTCCAAGACACACTGTTTCCTTGAAGCCATCCACCACCTTTGGTTCATACACTCTTCTGACACCCTCTTCAGAAATAATCCCTGAGTCATAGGAGGAGGTTGCAGTACATACATTCCATTTGGGGCTGAGCACTCTGCAATCCCTAATTCTGTGCACCTTGACCACTTGTGGCTTTGTAAGTTCATCAGTGTCTCAGATGTGGATTGAGAAGCTGCTCAGATGAGGACTAAGAGGTACATTGATCTTTGAGTATAAGAATTAGCCATTATGGGTTGGTTTAATATTGTGTCCAGTCAGCCAAATAAGAGTCACGCTTCTCCCCTAGAGACCTGTCTAGTCATATGTTCATGACTTGATAATGGTGCCAGGTATGGGTTTTATTTGTGGGCCAATGGTTCCAGCCAATCAGAAAGTGGTTGGTTATTCCATGATGTTCATGCCACTATTTCACAAGTGGACATATTTTGCCAGTTACTGTTGTAGCTTCAATTGTTCACAACTGGCTATAATTGACGATTGCTCTTCTCCTCCGGCAGCCTGAGCAGCACCTGCCAGCACTGGGAAAGCTAGCAAGCAGGAAGGAAGCTTCTAGGTCAATATAAGCCTTCTTTCTCCATGTTCTATGACTTAAGTATAGACTGGCATCAGCAATAGGGTTTGTGCTCTAGAGGGGGTGACCAAGAGCAATGGTAGTCGTCTGTAATGTTTGGGGGTCTATGGGATCTCAGTGACCAACAACTCCAAAAAAAGTAACTCATTCCTAGCAATGGGATTGTTGTTGTTGTTGTTGTTGTTAATCTATGTTGTCTAGTAAGGGTGTTATTGCCTTGTTACAGAGTAACTCCATTTTAACTCTCTCTTTCTCTGTGTGTGTATGTGTGTGTAAGCTTCTACAGTAATAGGTTTCCATGTAGCTTTTTAAAAGGCCTTTAATGCTATTTATTCCTCCTCGTATTTCCTCCTCTGCTCTGCCCTTCTCCCCCTGAACCCAATTTAACCCTTCCTATCCCATTATTTCCTTTAAAGATTATTATGTTTTCGATGCCTGTGAGAAAAGTAAGGGTCTTTGACTAGCCTGTGCCAGTTCTTTTGTTGCTGTTGTTTTGTTTTGTTTTGTTTTGTTTTGTTTTGTTTTGTTTTGTTTTTTTGAGACAGGGTTTCTCTTTGTAGCCCTGGCTGTCCTGGAACTTGACCTGTAGACCAGGCTCCCCTTGAATTCAAACAGATCCTCCTGCCTCTGTCTCCCAAGTGCTGGGATTAAAGTCATGAGCCACTGCCACCCAGGCTGCCCATGCCAGTTCTTATGAGCAGTTGGTACCTGAGTTGAGTCTGTCTGCCCTGCCGACAGCCACGCTGCATGGCTGAGAGAGCATACAAAGAACATGGTTGAGCCTGTCATCTAGACACGTGCACATGCACGTCTGTCCATCTGTCTGAATGTCTGTAGACACATCTGACTCACACCATGGGGAATTTTTCCCAGGCAGGTGTGTGAGGCCTGGCCAAACAGGACATGATTGAGAACAACTGTGACATGACATGGTCAGGAATGAGGAACAGATGGGGCTCCGGTGCAGGAAAACCCTCGGGGATCTGATTTCCAGGGAAGGAGACAGGCCCATCTTCATGACTTCCATCATGCTTTGCAGAACAGCCAGGGGAAGGGTGACAGCCATAGCTGGTCTGTTTGGCAACAGCTGAGGCCTAAAATCACCCCTTCCCTACAACCCAGAGTTATCTTTCTCAACCTGATCACTGTTAAGTTTTTGGAGCCAAAGAGAAGAGACAGAAAGCTGAGGCCAAGTGTGCCGTCTCTGGGAATGAGTCCTATCCATGACCAAGAGAGGCCCACAGCATTCTAGACACAGAAGCTGAACTGAAGTGAAGGGAGAAGGGCAGGACAGAGGGCTTCAGAAGGCCAAGCTCCTAGTCCCTGGTTACCACCCACAACCACACGCTTCTGGGAAAATTACCGGCTCTTTCTGAGCCAGTGCAAGGCAGACAGGCATCCTGTTTCCAAAACAGTATGATTTTAACCTGAGCCTACCAAGCATTCTATCTAAAGTACCCTTTCTGGAAATCTAAAATAATCTTACAGTCTTTACAAGGACTAGAGGGCTGGGCATGGGGGAAGCAGAGAAGGCTTGTTTGGCCTGGTTTGATCCCTGGCACTATTAAAAAAAAAAAAAAGCCTGAAAGAAGAGAAGAAGAAGGGAAGGAGGGAAGGAAGGAAGGAAGGAAGGAAGGAAGGAAGGAAGGAAGGAAGGAAGGAAGGAGGGGGAGAGGGAGGGAAGGAAGAAAAGAAGGAGGAAGAAAACAAGGAATCAATCTCCAATGCCAAGGGTTCAACCAGTGCTTCTATAAGCAGATTGGCTTCAATCTTGCCATCCCAATGGCATAAAGGAATAAGTCACTCCCCTTCCTATTATCAGCTACAAAAACCGCCACTCTATTCTGATTTTCTTTTCCTCACGTACAACAAGCATGATGGCTGGTTCTCCACAAGCTATCTTGTGTCACCAGTTGAGCCCAAATGATAGCAGCCATAGCTAACTAAGCATGGCATCACAGTCATCTTTAACTCTAAACTTGAAACAGCCTGGAGTTGTCTAGGAGAGCCCAGACTGAGGAATTTTTCAAATCAGATTGACCTGCGGCTATGTCTGCAGAGCACTGACTTGACTGGTAATTGATTCTGGAAGGCCTACGCACTTTGACTGGCACCACCCCTAGACATGTAGCCCTGGGTTGTCTATAAAAGATAGCAAGCATGAGCCTGTGAGTGAGCCCAGTGAGTAAGCCAGCAAACAGCATTTCTCCACAGTCCTACCTCCATGTTACTCCCTCAGAGATGGATTTTCACCTAGAAGTAAAAGCCAAATAAACCTGTCCTCCGTGAGTGGCTTTTAGTCAATCTTTTATATTTTACAAAAAAAATAGTAAGCTAGAAAAGATGGTGAGAAATTAATTAATCAGTTATTAGATAATTATTGTATTTATTTATATTCAATTTAAAAATTAATGGAACCAGAGTTTTAAGCCCTAGACTGCCCGTCTCCATGGCCACAGGAGAGAAGAAGCTCTGAGTGTCGAAACCACCATTTGTTTGCCGGATGCTTCCAACCAGTGCGATGTCCAATCAATACAACAACCAGGAGTGAAAGCCGCTCCACCCACTGGCGTTCCTTAATTTTATCCTCTTAGTCTGAGAACTTATTAGACAGGATAAGACGGTGAGAGGTTTTGGAACAAACCCATCTGAGTACAAATCCTGGCTTTGCCACTTGACAGCTGTGACAAGTGGTAACTGACTTAACTCCTTTGGAAATAGAGCTGGGTACTCCTACCCACAGGAGCTACGTGAGTTCTGTGGTTTGAGTGTGAAATGTCCCCCACAGGCTCATGCTTTGGAGCATTTGGTCCCCAGATGGCAAGGAAGGTTTTGGAATCTGTAGAAGGTTGACCCTTGGGGGAATTAAGTCATTGGGGGACGACAGCTTGAGGTTTCATAGCCCAGCCTTACTTCCTGTTGACTTCTGATTCCTGGCTACAGATGTGACTGGCTGACTCCCCACTGTGACGGACTGTATCCCCTTGAATTGTAAGCCAGAATAAACCTGCCCTTCCTTAAGTGGCTTCTTGCTGGGTTTATTGTCATAGCACTGAGGAAAGTATTGAATACAGTGAAGATCCAGGGAGCAAATCTTTCCAAAGCACCAGAGTTTCAGTTGCATATAACCTATACCCTACACATAGAATCAGAAGACTCAGACCACACACCACCAAACATGTATTGCTTCCATCAGGGAATAAACTGGGGTCATGTGAACTACAGTCAGGGTCCCAGAGCATCTCTGAGGATCCCCTTTTGGAAGGGCAGCTGTCATTGTTACTTACCACAAATGACTCTCAGTGCCCTGGGTAACATGAATACTTCCCATGGACCTGGGGCTCTAGGACTCTCTTCTGGACAGAGCATCCAGTCCCTAAGGACAGACAGATGCTTAGCCCTAGCCCGTGCTCAGAGCCAGCACTCTTTTTCTGAACTGACATCATCAGTCACATCCTGTGGCACTACTTTAATTGCTGTCCTATTTTTGGAAAAATAGATGGCTTAACATAAGCAATTTTCTTCTTAGAAATTTTTTTGTCACTGAAGCAAAGTGCTCAGTAAATAAGAGCTGATTTGCATGACCTTTTGTGCGACTGGAGACGCGGAATGGACAAGGTGATGGGCTAGGAACTTTTCTGGGCATGTTATTCAATTTCTAAACGACTGTTTTGTTGTTGCTGCTGTTAATTCCCAGTAGATTTCCACTGACATTAAAATCAACCACAATTTGGGAGGCCCCCGATGGATGACTGAGAAATACAGAAGCAATTACAAACCTGCTCATGTTTGCTTAGAGAGAGGTAAAGGGTGTCTTTATTCCAGCACTGCCAGCTGGGCAGATTTTCCAGGAAATGGGAGACCTGAACACATGAGGGTGTCAGAGTTTGGGCCATTATCGGTGTCTCAGTGGGAGCCACAAAAGACAATGCACCGACAGAAAGCCAAGTGAAGGGGGATAAAAAAAAAAAAAAAAAAAAAAAAAAAAAAAAGAGAAAGGGAAAAAAAAAAAAAAAAAAAAAAAAAAAAAAAAAACCTTAAAGCCCGATGTGATAGTACATGCCTGTAATCTCAGCACTCGGGAAGCTGAGGCAGGAGGATTTCCCAGAGCTTGAGGTCAGTCTGAGCTACATGGTGGTTTGGGAGTCAGCCTAAGATACAGACACTCTCTAAGAGAAAGCGAGGGTAAAGAAGTGAGAAGAGGGAAAGGGAGAGTCGTGGAAGAGATGGGAGCCTTGGAGGTGCAGGAGCACGAAGTGCAGACGAGCCCAAATCTTAGATTCTAGCAATGTCAGTGCTCAGTTCAGACTCACCCACTCAACAGATAGTGGGCCCCTCAGCAGCAGCTATGGAAAAGACTGTGTATTTTTTTTTTCCCTTGGAGCACAATCAGAAGGCACAGTCACCCAGGAAACCTGTTTGTTGTGACTGTTCACATAACTCCCCCCAGAGCTTGATTGCAAAGCAGAGCAATGATGAATGACAGGGAGAGAACAAACAGAATGTCACAATTCCTCCACCCTGGGTTCCAGCCACGCTTTTCCCCCCGGAACACTAGAGTAGAACCTGAGGTGCTGTGGCCCCTGTTTGTGGATTGGAAAATGGAGGTTTGGTCACCATCCAAACTCTGAGAATAACAGCTTGTTCACAGTGAATGGCAGTGACTGCTGTCACTCACCAGACCCCCTTAGCTCTCTGGGAAAACTTGGGTCTGTGTGGCGATATGGCTTTCCTGAGGCTGGCACCAGTGACTGGGTGACAGCGCACCCAGCCCTTCAGCTGGCAGCCTCTTCGCCAGGCTGCCCCCACCTGCCGGTGCTGCTCTTCTGGGATCACTACTCCAAGCCTGAAACTTCCCAGCCAGCACACAGGTGTCTCAGGGTCACAGCCAGAGACGACATCAGCCTAGAGAGTGCCAGAGTGGGTTACCAGTGAGGCCACGAGAGAAAGAAGTCTGTAATAAGCCACATGAGCAAACGCTCCTGAAGTCCACACAAGGCCCCCCTCTCCCTGCTGTAGCAGCACTCAATGTCCCTGCCCCACTCTGCCTTCCCACCATAGCTTCCCTGGTTGAACAAGATGTGAGAGTTTTCAGAGAGTGTGGGAGGAAGGCTGTGGGAATTCAGAACTGCCGCCTCTGGCTGTCTCTCCTCTGTAGGTGTTACCCTTCTTTCCTGGATATTGACAGCCCAGGATACATAGCCCCAGGCAGCCCTGGCCCTTGGACCACCTCGGCAGGTTCTGGGTTGTGCCCTGAGGGTATAGTCCAGGGGCTTTTAGTTGGAAATCTTATCAGGGTAGTGTGAGATGCTGCAGGGATGAGAGGACTCCACGGTCATTTCTCACGCGGTTTCTGTCATGGTGGTAGAGGAGGGTTCTCACAGAGGCTGTCTCAGCCCAGCACAATTTTGCTCTGCTTCCCCAAGCTTCCTGGCCTCTTGACTATCATAAATACAGAATGACCCTCCTTGGCATGTGTAACCTATGATAAACTCCTTCCATCAAGAAAGATGGGCAGACAAGCATGGCGGCACCAGGAAGGAAAAGGCGAGAGGCTCAAGAATCCAAAGCTAGCTTGCGCTACAGAGTGAGTTTCAGATCAGCCTCGTTGTACATAGCAAGACCCTGTCCAATAAAGAGGGGAAGGGAGGGGGAAAGAAGGCCACAACAGTGTGCACCTGCAATCCCAGCCCAGGGGAGGTGGAGGCAGGAGAATAGGGAGTTCAAGGCTAGCCCTAGCTACACAGTAAGTTTCAGGCCAGCCTAGACTATATAAGATCCCAACTTAGAAAAAGGAGAGGAATTCTTGCCTCCCTCTCCTCAGCCATCTGCACTGCTGTTCCCTTACAGGGCCTCTGTAGTAAACCCAACCCCATGACCTCTGCTTCTCCAGACTGCACAGCCTGGCCTTACTGTTAGATACAGGGCCCTGCTTCCTCACATCAACAATAGGCTTTACTTCGCAAGACTGGGCAGTGCAGGCCTATTGTCCCATCTATTCAGGAGACTGAGACGAGGGAATTACAAGATCAAGGCTAGCCTGGGCTTCAGAGTTGGTTCAAGACCAGCCTGAGAAACTCAGTGAGACCATCTCTAAATAAAAGCTATGTTTGAAAGGCTCATTCGCCTGGCATGCAAAGACCCTGGGCACAAGGCTGTTCTCTGAACCCTTTCATCGTTCACAGTGCCTGGGTCAGGTTACCTTAATTTTGTATCAACTCTGTGTTCTCCAATGAGGTCTTAGTGTTTTCCCAAGAGAAATTTTTAAGTCCGTTAGGGCACACAGCCTTGGTGGTGTGCCCACGGGTCTCTGCAGTTTTTGGTGGCATTTGTAGCTATTAGGCTACATTGTATGTTCCATCTTCTCCCCCAGCCCTTCAGCCAGCCACAGTGGCCTCAGTATGGCACTCAGTTCTGCGAATCTCAGGATCGTGGTGTTGGGCAGATGTGTCCCAGCCCTCTGCTTCTCTTCCTGTCCCTGCCTCTGTCCACATCTGGGCCAGGTCACTGTCAGGTAACACTTTAGATAAAGGCCTCAGAAGAATAAATGTGAAAATCTGGTTAGTCAGTGTTGCTGGTTTCTGAAAGCTGTGCTGGAAGACAGGTTGCATAAGAAGAAAACGCTATCAGCCATTGAAACTTGCAGGTTTTAATTAACCTTCTTTGTCACAGACAATTGAGAAAAAGTTGTTTTTAAAAGAAAAGTTATTTTCTTTGCTACCTTTTTATTTTCCTAAATTTTCAATTCTAATGCCATCTTTCTGTTTTGTTTTGTGTTTTGTTTTTGTTTTGTTTTGTTTTTTTGAGACTGAGTCTCTCTATTATGTAGCTCCAGCTGTCCTGGAACTTGCTTTGCAGACCTGGAATTCAGAAGCCACCTGCCTCTGCCACCCTAAGTTCTAGAATTAAAGGTGTGTGCCAGCACACCCAGTTTCTGATGCCATCTTCAAGAGGCATTGACCAAAACCCATAAGCCATCAGTACCCTCTACATGGCATCAGAGATAAATAGCTGGCACATGAAGCCATTGACAACCCAAAAGCCCCCAGAGTCATAAGGAAGGAAAGCCCACCTCTCCTTCCATCCTCTGCTTTCTTTGTCCCCTTGTATTCCAGCTTTGAAGTCTTTGCAGCTCACTCAGCTTGATCTGTTTTTAAGTAGAAATTTTAGGTTAATAGAGTAGATAGGATGTTAACCTGGATTTTTTTTTTCAGACCCAGTGAGACTTGGAGCTTACTTCCTGTTCCTGCTACCTGACCAGGAACTGATGCCCTGAACAAGCTCCACCCTTCCACTCCAACGCTCCTGCCTTTCCTCTAGACTCCGGTGTGAAATGTCTAGCACCTCTCCCAGGCCCATGTCTTCCAGAAGTATACCAAAGGCCTAAGACAATGCCAATCATTCCAAATGGCCCAGTGCCCCCTCCACCAGGCCCCTGCTGAGCTCTCCAAGCAAAGACTGAGAAAGGGCAGTTGCTCTTGAAGACTCAGACACCAAGAGCAGAGGCCATATGCCCACCTGAGTTCAAATTCAGAAACTTCCTAGCTTTGTCTAAGCAGCGTTGAGTCAGCCTCAGTTTGCTCTCCTCAACAGTGAGGTTTCAGACAGGATCTACTTCCTAGGTTTCCTTCAAAACCTGAAAGAGACTTCTGTTGCTGTGACAAAACACTATGAATGCGGCGACTTCATAGAATGAATGGTTTATTCGGGCCTAAAGCTCTAAATGGAAAAGAGTCCGCCACCGTTACAGTGTGGAAGTATGGCAGCAGACCGGACGAGCAGAAAGCAGAGAAGACAATCCGGAAATGGTGCCGGTCTTTTAAACTCTCCCAACACACCTTCAGTGGCATACTTCCTCCAACATGGCCGCGGCTCCTAAGACACGCAGGGAGGGAGATGATTGTTGCCGGTGTCCTCAGGGCCGCAATCATGGCACCGGATGCCAGGTCAGCTGGACCCACTCCAGAGGGCCCAAGTGGTTCCGCTCTACTGGAGAAGCCCCAAGACTGCGTGGGTCGTACCGTGGTGTTTTCTAGGGTTCTCAGTAGAGAGGCTTTACAATGTTCGTTCAGAATCCTGTCTCTACCCTGAAAGCTGCAGCCTGGTGTTCATGGGGCTTTAAAGCCACTTCCGAACCATTGGCACAATTAGCAGGAGCAACTGTAACTGGTCCAGCTGATAGCAACGCAGTCCCTCAGGACGGGTTCTTCCCGGGAGGGTCCTCCATTCTCCTGCAAACAGGCTGCTAGGAGATCCGGCTCATCAGGCTTGTTGACAATCCCAAACATGTCTCCATATACTTAGACTCAATTACAATTAGCTTGGAAATTAGTGCTCTCTTTAAAATTAACAATTCATACTTCTAGGACCATTAGAACACAGACCCATGGCCCTGAACAATCCACCCTGCCACGCCTCCCTCTCTCCTCCTCACTGACTGAATTTCTGCTGGATTGTTGCAGACAGCGCCATCTTCTGGTCAAGAACTCAGCTGCATCATCGTCCCCTAATAGATGGGATAGAGGCAGAGGGTGCTGAAGCTGCCTCTTTGGGCCCAGTTCATTTGCCGGATAATTCTGCTTTAGCAATGCAATGGCTGATGGCTCCTAGAAGAAGAAGGCTGGGGAGTTTGGTGGGGGTTTCGGTGAGAACTGCAAGAGAGATGAAGAGCTACATGTAAAGAAGACCCGTGTGTGTGTGTGTGTGTGTGTGTGTGTGTGTGTGTGTGTGTGTGTGTCTTGCTAGGCTGGCTAGCTTGTCAGCCTTAAGGGTTCAACTGACTCCACCTCCCTAGGGTTACAAAGTGAGGCTACCACTCCTGGATCTTTACAAGTGTGAGGGACAGGGATGAAACTGTCCTCATAAATGCACATAAGTGCTTTATCTGCCTACTGAGCCATCCTCCCAGCATTCTCTCATCATTTTCCCCCCTAGCCACCTGGCATGGGAAGTACCTGCTTTATTAAACTGACATAGTGGGGGTTTTTTGTCTTGATATAAAAATAATTGCGAGTCCAGAAAGTCTCCCTAAATAAAAGAGCACAGATCCCACAAGTACTGTTTATTAGTACACCTGGCTCCCTCTCTCAGTGGGAAGATCGTTACACGGCAGCAAGAAAAAAATAATGTTATGGAAAAGTAGCTCCAAGTCTCACTGGGTCTGAAAAAAAAAATCCAGGATAATATCCTACTCTATTAACCTAAATTTTCTACTTAAAAATAAATGAGCTAAGAGCACTCTTTTTTTCCTAAAAGAGATCTCTGGCTACAGGTCTCCTCCAGCTGGGGTGGGTTTGTCATTTGTGGTCTGACATGCTCTGTATGCCCATTTATGGTATGTTATTGCTACTTTAAAATCATCAGAATTCAAGCTCAATTGTGTATGAAAATGTTACCAGGGAACCCATTATTTTGTAAGACAACTAAAAGAAAATAATTTCTTAGACCACTAAGTAATGATCAAAATTAGTAACAGTGGCAGCGAACATATGTGAAATCCTTACTGGGATATGTTTTTCTAAAATTCTTAGCATATTTAATCTTTATGCTAATTCAACATGGTGGCACTATACTGTTCACATCTTAAAGATGGGGACACACTGGGCAGTGCACGCAGCTCCTAACACAGAGCACAGTGCTGGCTGCTCTGGGCACAGAACTCCCTGATTGAGATTTGAGACAGAGAATACTCAGTCCCCCAGCATTTCCCCATGAAAGGCCTCCCTTCTCCCTCCTTGGTGGAGGCAGAGGCTGCAGAGGCGGCCCACAGGGTCTGAGACAGAGAGCAGAGTCTGGCCCATAGTGCCCACAGCTCCTAGAAAAGAGCCCAGTGCCAGTGGCTCCACCAGGCCAACCAGGCCAACCAGGCCCGAGGCACCCAGGGCCTTCCAGAAGGCATCTGTGCCAGAGGCCTCCTAGTTCTGCTGAGGTGGCTGGACTCCCACAGTGCCAGGCCCCAGGTTCTGTGGCAACAGGGATTCTTGGGACAGCAGTATCAACACTGAAGCCCCTGCTCTGTGGGTCTACCAGTGCAGTTGAGGCAAACAGCTCCTGGAACCCAGACAGATCTGAAGACCAGAACGACAGTATGACAGGACTGTAGACCACTGAGGTATTCAGGAAATCGGCGCAGGTACATCCCCCCCCCAAACTGCGCCCCTAACAGCACTAGCATCCACACCCCCCAAGTGCCTGCTCCTCACACACACTTTTCAAGCATCTATACTTTCTAGCACTCTCTCCTTCAAGAAACACTTACACACACACACACACACACACACACACACACACAGAGCTCCCCTGCACCAGTGGCTTTTCCTCCCTTAGGTACAGCTGAAACACCAACACACACACTCAAACCAGTGGACCTCCCTTATTTTCCTGAAGGATACTCCAGACACCAGAGAAAGAAAGACCCAGTCTGAAGTACAGACTCTGGAACAAACAGCGAAGGTTACGGATAAGCAGATGGCCAGAAGTCAGTGTAAGAACACACCCAACAAAAATCAGGACATCATGGCTCTACCAGCAACTCCCAAAATCAATGGATATTTTAACTCATCGGAAACACAGGAAAATGACTTTAAAGCTATGCTTATCCGGTTATTAGAGGCACATAAAGAAGAAATGAACAACTCTCTCAGAGAAATAGCCACACAAGTGGAGGAAAATAAAGAGGAAATGAAGCAAGCTCTCAGAGAAATACAGACAAATACAACCACACACATAGAAGCACAATTAGTTGCATATAGAGAGGAAACAAACAAACAAAAAAAGCCATCATAGAAAGACAAGAATCCACATTCAGACAGATGAAGGAAATGGTGCAAGGCATGAAAACAGAATTAGAATCAATAAAGAAAACACAAACAGAGAAAATCCTGGAGCTGGAGAACTTAGAAAAAAGATCAGGAACCACAAAGGTAAGCATCACCATAGAATACAAGAGATGGAAGAGAAAATCTCAGGTGCTGAAGATACACTTGCTGAAATTGATACTTCTCTCCAAAAGAGTCTCAAGTACACAAAAAGGACATTTGCTCAACCATGTTTTTAGCTGCTTTATTTGTAATAGCCAGAAGCTGGAAACAACCCAGATGCCCTTCAACTGAAGAATGGATGCAGAAACTGTGGTATATCTATACAATGGAGTATTACTCAACAATGAAAAATAAGGAAATCATGAAATTTGCAGGTAAATGGTGAGACCTGGAAAGGATCATCCTGAGTGAGTTGTCCCAGAAGCAAAAAGGCATGCGTGGTATATACTCACTCATATAAACATACAACATAAAATAAACCCACTAAAATCTGTACATCTAAACAAACTAAGCAAAAGAGAAGACCCTAACTAAAATGTTCAATCCCCATCCTGAAAGGCAAAGAGGATGGACATCAGAAGAAAAAGAAAATAGGAAACAACCTCGGAACCTGCTACAGAGGGCCTCTGAAAGCCAGAAGAAAACAGGAAACAACCTTGAAACCTGCCACAGAGGGCCTCTGAAAGCCTCTGTAGTATAGACTGTCAAAGCAGATGCTGAGCCTGATGGACAACTGATGGGCAGAGTGAATGGAATTTTATGTAAGAAGTGGGAAATAGTAAGAGCTGGAGGGGACGGGAACTCCACAAGCAGAGCAACAGAACAAGATAATTTGAACACAGGGTACTTCCCAGAGACTCATACTCCAACCAAGGACTATTCGTGGAGATAACCTAGAACTCCTGCACAGATGGCAGTTCAGTGTCCAAGTGGGTTACATAGTAATGGGAAGAGGGACTGCTTCTGACATAATCTGATTGGCCTGCTCTTTGATCACCTCCCCCTGAGGGGGGAGCAGCCTTACCAGGCCATGGTAGAGGACAATGCAGCCAATTTTGATGAGAACTGATAGACTAAGATCAGAAAGGAGAGGAGAACCTCCCCTATCAGTGGACTTGGGGAGTGGCATGCATGCAGAAAGGGGAGGGAGGGTGGGATCAGTAGGGGAGGAGGGAGGGGGTTATGGGGGGATACAAAATGAATAAAGTGTAATTAATAAAAAATAAAAATTAAAAAAAATAAATAAAAAATAAAATCAGAAAAGTCCCAAACACAAAACATCCAAGAAATCAAGGACACCATGAAAAGATGAAATCTAAGAATAATAGATGAAAAAGAAGATTCCAGACTTCAAGGTCCAGAAAATATTTTTAAGAAAATCATAGAAGAAAATATTCCCAACTTAAAAAAAAAAGATGTCCATAAACATACAAAAAGCCTACAGAACACCAAATTGCCTAGACCAGAAAAGAAACTTTTCACATCACATCTAAACCTACAGAACAAAGAAAATATTAAAGGCAGCAAGGGAAAAAGGCCACGATGCATATAAAGGTAGACCTATCAGAATCACACCAGACTTTTCAACAGAAACGATGAAAGCCAGAAGGGCCTGGGCAGATGTCATACAGACCTTAATGGACCACAGATGCCAACCCAGACTACTCTACCCAGCAAAGCTTTCAATCAACATAGATGGAGAAAACAAAATATTCCATGACAAAACTAAATTTAAACAATATCTACACAGCAACACAGCCCTACAGAAGATACTAGAAGGAAAACTCCAATCCAACGAAAACAACTACACCCAAGAAAACATAGGATACAGATAACTTTTACAACAAAAATTAAAAGAAAACAAGCAATGAATCACAGTAATACCACCAACTCCACAATAAAAGGAACTAACATTCATTGGTCACTATTATCTATCAACATCAATGGACTCAACTCTCCAATAAAAAGACACAGAATAACAGAATGGTTGCAGAAACAGGATCTAACATTCTGCTGCCTCTGCAACAAAGATAAACACTACCTCAAAGTAAAGGGCTGGAAAAAAAATGTTTTTCAAGCAAATGGACCCAGAAAACAAGCTGAGTAGCTATCCTAATATCTAATAAAATACACTTTCAACCAAATTAATCAAAAAAGATGAGAAGGCACACTTCATTCTCATCAAAGGAAAAGTCCACCAGGAGGACATCACAATTCTGAACATCTATGCCCCAAATACAAGAGTGCCTACATTTGTAAATGAAACGTTATTAAAGTTTAAATCGTACATCGATCCCAACACCTTAATAGTGGGATCCCAACACCTTCAACACTCCACTACCACCAAGGGACAGATCATCTAGACAGAAGCCAAATAGGAAAATAAAGGCATTTACAGAGGTCCTAATTCAAATGGATAGATGTCTACAGAACTTTTCACCCAAATTCAAAAGAGTATAACTTCTTTTCAGCACCTCATGGAACCTTCTCCAAAATAGAGAAGGTCATAGAGTTGGTCACAAAGCAAGCCTCAGTGGATAGAAGAAAATTTAAATAATCCCTTGTATTCTATCTGACCACCATGGACTAAAGCTGGACCTCAACAACAACAGAAATAGCAAAAAGCCTACATGTACATGGAAACTGAACAACTCCCTACTCAATGACAGCCGGGTTAGGAAAGAAAGAAAGAAAGAAAGAAAGAAAGAAAGAAAGAAAGAAAGAAAGAAAGAAAGAAAGAAAGAAAGAAAGAAAGAAATTAAAGACTTAAGACTTCCTGGAATTCAATGAACATGAAGGCACAGCATACCCAAACTTATGGGACACAATGAAAGCAGTGCTAAGAGGAAAATTCATAGCACTAAGTGCCTTCAAAAAGAAATTTGAAACATTTCATACAAGCAATTTAATGGACCACCTGAAAGTCTTAGAAAAAAAAGGAACGGACACACCCAAGAGGAGTAGATGGCTAGAAATAATCAAACAGGGCTGAAATAAATAAATTAGAATCAAATAAAACTATTCAAAGAATCAATGAAACCAAGAACTGGTTCTCTGAGAAAATCAGCAAGCTAGACAAACCCTTAGTCAAACTAACTAAAAGGCAGAGAGAAACTATCCAAATCAGCAAAATCAGAAATAAAAAGGGGGACATAACAACAGACACTGAGGAAATCCAAACAATCATTAGGTATTACTACAAAAGCCTATATGCCACAAAATTTGAAAATATAAAGGAAATGGACAGTTTTCTTGATAGATTCCATCTACCAAAATTAAATCAAGATTGGGTAGAAATATTGAATAGTTCTATCCCCCAAGGAAATAGAAGCAGTCATCAAAAGTCTCCCTTCCAAAAAGAACCCAAGGCCAGGTGATGTCAGTGCAGTATTCTACCAGATCTTCCAAGAAGTCCTAACTCCAATTCTCTTCAAATTTTTCCACAAAATAAAAATAGAAGAAACATTACCAAACTCATTCTATGAAGCCACAGTCACCTTGATACCTAAGCCACGCAAAGACCCAACCAAAAAGGAGAACTTCAGACCTGTCAATCTTATAAACATTAATGCAAAAATACTCAATGAAATACTGGCAAACTGAACCCAAGAACACATAAAAGATATCATCCACTGTGACCAAGTAGGCTTCATCCCAGGCTTGCAGGAGTGGTTCAATATATGGAAATCCATCAATGTAATCCATCATATAAACAAACTGAAGGAGAAAAACCACATGATCATCCTCTTAGATGCCAAAAAAGCATTTGACAAAATCCAATACCCATTCATGTTTAGTCTTGAAGAGATCAGGGATACAAGGTACATACCTAAACATAGTAAAGACAATATACAGCAAGCCAATAGCAACATCAAACTGAATGGAGAGAAACTTAAAATCAATCCCACTGAAATCAGGGACAAGGCAAGGCTGCCCACTCTCTCCATATCTCTTCAACATAGTACTTGAAGTCCTAGCTAGAGCAATAAGACAACTAAAGGAGATCAAGGGGATACAAATTGGAAAGGAAGAAATCAAGTATCACTGTTTGCATATGATATGATATGATAGTATACATGAGCAACTCCAAAAATTCATCCAGAGAACTCCTTCAGCTGATAAACACCTTCAGCAAAGTGGCTGGATACAAAATTAACTCAAAAAAAAAATCAGAAGCCCTTCTGTATACCAAAGACAAAAGGGCTGAAAAAGCAATCAAGGAAACAACACCCTTCCCAATAGCCACTAATAACATAAAGTACCTTGGTGTGACTCTAACCAAGCAAGTGAAAGACCTGTTTAAAAAAAACTTCAAGTCTCTGAAGAAAGAAATTGAAGAAGATATCAAAAGATGGAAAGATCTCCCAAGCTCATGAATTGGTAGGATTAACATAGTGAAAATGGCCATCCTGCCAAAAGCAATCTACAGATTCAATGCAATTCCCATCAAAACAGCAACACAATTCTTTACAGAACTTAAAAGAAAAATTCTCAACTTCATATGGAAAAATAAAAAACCCAGAATTGCCAAAACAATCCTGTACAACAACCTATCATCTGAAGATATCTCCATCCCTGATCTTAAGCTGTACTACAGAGCAATAGTAATAAAAAAAAACCACATGGTACTGGCATAGAAACAGAATGGTGGATCAATGGAATCCAATTGAAGACCCAGAAATAAATCCACACATCTATGGATACTTGATTTTTGACAAAGAAGCCAAAACCATGCATTGGAAAAAAAGACAGCATCTTCAACAAATGGTGCTGGTCTAACTAGATGTCTACATGTAGAAAAATGCAAATAGATCTATATTTATCACCCTGCACAAAACTAAAGTCCAAATGGATCAAAGACCTCAACATAAAAACAGACACACTAAATCGGTTAGAAGAAAAAGTGGGAAAGAGCCTAGAACTCATTGGTACAGGAGACAACTTCCTGAACAGAACACCAACAGCACAGGCTCTAACTTCAACAATAAATAAATGGGACCTTATGAAACTGAAAATTTTCTGAAAAGCAAAGGACAGTGTCAGAACAAAACGACAGCCTACAGATTGGGAAAGGATCTTCACCAACCCTATATCTGACAGAGGGCTAATATCCAGAATATATAAAGAACTAAAGAAGTTAAAAAGCAACAAATCAAGTAATCCAATTAAAAAATGTGATACAGAGCTAAACAGAGAATTCTCTGTAGAGGAATATAGAATGGCAGAGAAACACTTAGAGAAATGCTCAACGTCCTTAGTCATCAGGAAGATGCAAACAAAACGACCCTGAGATTTCACCTTATACCCATCAGAATGGCTAAGATCAAAAACTCAAGTGACAACACATGCTGGAGAGGATGTGGAGAAAGGGGAACCCTCCTCCATTGCTGGTAGGAATGTTAACTTGTACAACCACTTTGGAAATCAATTTGGCACTTTCTTAGAAAATTAGGAATAGCACTTCCTCAAGATCCAGCTATATCACTCCTAGGCATATATCTAAAATATGCTGAAGTACACAACAAGGACATTTGTTCAACCATGTTTGTAGCAGTTTTATTCATAATAGCCAGAATCTGGAAACAACCCAGATGTCCCTCAATGGATACATTGAGGATACAAATGAGGAATGGATACAGAAATTGTGGTACATTTACACAATGGAATACTAGTCAGCAATTAAAAACAAGAAAATCATGAAAATTACAGGCAAATGATGGGAACTAGAAAAGATCAACCTGAGTGAGGTATCCCAGGAACAGAAAGACACACACGGTATATACTCACTTGTAAGTGGATACTAGACATATAATATAGGATAAACCTACAAAAATCTGTGCACCTAAAGAAGGTGAGCTAGAAGGAGGACCATGGGTAAGATGATCAATCCTCACTCAGAAAGGCAAACAGAATGGACATTGGAAGAAGGAGAACACAGGAAACAGGACAGGAACCTACCACAGAGGCCCTCTGAAAGACTCTACCAGAATTATATAAAAGCAGACACTGAGACTCATAAACAAACTTTGGGCAGAGTGCAAGGAATCTTAGGAAAGAAGGGGGAGATAGTAAGACCTGGAAAGGACAGGAGCTCCACAAGCATGCAACAGAACCAAAATATCTGGCACAGGAGACTGATACTCCAACCAAGGACCATTAATGGATATAACCCAGAACCCTTGCTCAGATGTAGCCCATGGCAGCTCAATATCCAAGTGGATTTCCTACTAAGAGGAACAGGGACTGTCTCTGACCTGAACTCAGTGGCTAGCTCTTTGACTGCTTCCCCTGGGGAAGCAACCTTGCCAAGCCACAGAGGAGGACAATGCAGCCAGTTCAGATGAGACCGGATAAGCTAGGGTCAGATGGAAGGGAAGGAGGACCTCCCCTATCCGTGGACTTGGAGAGGGGCACAGGCGGAGAAGAGGGAGAGAGTGAGGGATTGGGAGGGGAGGAGGGAGAAGGATAGAGCTGGGATACAAAGTGAATAAACTGTAATTAATATAAAAAAATAAAAACTTAATTAAAAAAAGATGGGGACACTGAGGGACAGACAGACTGTATAGCCCAGGACCATACAGGGTGCTTGAAACCAGCAACCTAAGTGATTGCTAGACTCTGAGCTGACTTATGAGGACCCTTCCTTATGGTAGATCAATATCATCATGATGATGCATCAGCAAACACTCTGAAAAAATAAATAAATAAATTCATTCAATGTGAAAGCCCTTCCTGGTCCCCAACTTTTCTGCCCATCCATCTATCTGTGCCCATCCCCAGTCCTTGACCCATTCCCATAGTCAAGTCCATGAAGATATAGACAGAAGAAGAATGAGAGAGGGAAGAAGAGAAGGGGGTTGGGGAAGAAAGAGAGAGAGAGAGAGAGAAAGGAGAGAGAGGTTTACTTAAGATTTATTTTTGTTTTCAGTTATGTGTGTTTGTATCTTTGTGAGATTGTGTGCATGCCAAGGCAGTTAACCTTGGAGGCCGGGGGCACAAGTGATTGTGAGTGGCCTGACATGAATGCTGGGAACCAAATTCAGGACCTCTACAAGAGTGACATGTCCTCTTAAAACCTCTTGAGCTATCTCTCCAGCTCTGGGGACAAGTAATTTTGACTCAAGGCTCTTCACATGAATTCTCTAAAATCATAAGCAATGTGCTCCTGTACAGTCATGTTTCTGGAAAAAGAATCTTCACCTTTCTTCCCACCCTCCACAGTGCCCATGTCCTTAAAAACATGGGGTCATCAACACCAATAGAGAACAAAAGTTTGCCCCCATCAAACACTTTCCTTGTCCTTCCACTCCGGAGCACCTCCCATTCAACCTATATCCTTCCTTTTGGTCAAAATATGAAAATAAGCCAAAAAAGGAAACCTGTAAAAGAAGAGTACCTGTGGAACCGGCCAATATGTTTCCTGTCATGTACAGTAATTCATGTGGCATGCCCCAGATATGTAGACATAGAGTGAAGCAGACTGGTTTCCATAGTGTGGGTGAGCCTTATCCAATCAGCTGAAGGCTCAGTAGAACACTGGCTTTGAGCATGGGGAGGTTCCAGCGAGGCGATGGCCTTCAGGTCTAAGCTGCAGCAGTGCCTCTTCCTGTGTCCCAGCCTGCAGGTCCCGCTCTGCAAGTCTGGGACTCTGAAGCCGCCATAGGCAAATAAGCTCATTCCTTAGTGTCCACTGCATGTGCACATCCATTCAGGCTTCGCATCTCTCAAGAACCCTCGTGGATACACAAGGTGAGTGGGGTATTGTGAAAGGTGGAGGGAACACTGGGGCACACAGCGGCAAGATAGCTCCAGAGACCCGCAGCTGCTGCTATACACACCAGTCTTTTATTCAGTCCTGCTCTGAAGCCCAGGCTGGCTGGCTGGCCTGCTCACTCCACACCCAGCTCCTATATCTAGTGTCTAGGAATCTAATCTGTTTTAGTCTGACCAACCAAGTGATTTTCTTTTAAATCTATGTTGGGGGAGGGCATATTCCTGTCTGTGGATATGGGTATACACACACCAAAGCACGCATGAAGAAGCTGGCAAACAACCTTGGGTGGCAGGCCCGGTTTCCACTTTGTCTGAGACAGGGTCTCTTGTCACTAGCTTCGACGTTCTCCCGGAGAGCTGGCCATAAGCCTCTGGGGATCCCATCTCACCCCAGGAGCACTGGAATGGCAGATGAATGCCACCATGCCTAGCTTTCCATGGGGATCAGAACTCAGGTGTCCACATCTGCATGGCACATACTTCACCCACTGACCCATCTCACCTGCCACCATCCCTAAGGGTGCTTTTGAAAGGGCACAGTTTCTACTTCCCCAAAGTAAGGAGATTCCAGAGCTATCAGAGTCATCATGAGAAGAGGCACAAGCCCGATCTGCCTCTGTAGCAAGGGCCATTCAGGTCTTTTGCTGCAGTTTTAACACTGGAGGGCAGGAAGGGGGGGGGGGGACCAAAAGGGTGTTAACAGAAAAGAGAGGGGAAGGGAAAAAGGGAAATACACTGTGCTTTGAGAATTAGCCAGGACCACCTGAGAGAGTAGGAAACCTGATCGTTAAACCCCCTACAGATTCATTCATTCTCACAAGGTGTCTCTTCTCAAAGATCTAGCCAAACAGGCAGTTTGTTTTTAGGATGCACTCTAGCAGCCTTAAGACCAAGGATCAGGGGCTGAGGACTGATCCACTCAGCCTGGTCCTAGCTCTGACACTGACCTGTCCCTGCCTCTGGAAGACACTCCCACCGCCCAGGCCTCTGAGATAGGTATAACAGGGGTAAGATGGGATGACCCCTCCGGCCCAGCTCCAATGCAGACTCTGACTCTTGTCATCGGTGGATCTTACTTCCTGTCGTCTAGCTGTGGGTGACATGGCTTCGGGCCGCTCGTCAATGCTCTGGACAGGTGACGCCTCCTCAGCTTTTCCTTCCACCTGTCCTTCCAATGGAGCTGGAAAGCCATGCAGAGTCTGTGAAAATGAGGTTGGCTGGGAACGAACCGCTATGCTGTGCTGGGGGGGGGGGGGAGGTTAACGCAATTCAGAAATAGACCAGCAAGAGGTGGTTTGGGTTGCAGATACCCAGTGCTATTGGAAGAGGCATGCTGGCTGATTAGGGGTGGGGAAAGATCAGGGCAACCTTATAGGACAACTGGAAAAGAGTCCCTGGTTATTAGTTTTATGTAATTGGGTTTATTAAAGCTGCTTAAAAGATTACTTTTAAATTACGTTTTTAATTAAGTTTAGCCAACCTCATCGCTTTAGGATTTATTTATTTTTATTTTATGTGTATGGATGTTTTGCATGCATTTATGTCTGTGCACCATATGCAGACCCTTGCAGAAGAAGGGGTCAGATCCCCTGGATCTGGAGTTGACAATGGTTGTGAGCTGCGGTATAGGTGCTGGGAATTGAACCTGGGTCCTCTGAGAGCAGCAAGTGCTGCTCTAGACCACTGAGCCATCCCTCCAGCCCCCCCAAAATATTCTTCTTCAAGAAACGAATATAAATATAGATGAAGTAGGGTGGGGATATATGCGACAAAGTCCTGTCTCCCAGAGACCTGCTTCTTCTAACACACACACACACACACACACACACACACACACACACACACACTAGCCTGAACATATGCAGACCTGAGTCAGCCCCTGTTTACCCATTAACTAGCTATGTATACAACTCTGGTAAGATGTTAAGATGGCCACTATTAATTTGCTACATTCCTGTCCTACTTGAATTCCGGTTCACAGAGGTCAGAGGTCTCTATTGCACATACCTCTGGCATGTGGCAGAGAAAAGCAGATCTTTGTGAGTTTGAGGCTAGCCTGGTCTACAGAACAAGTTCCAGGACATCCAGGGCTACGCAGAGAAACGCTGTTTCCAAAAACAAAACAAACAAAAAAAGACTTGGGATTCCAAAAGCTAAAGGTTAGCCTTTGAGAGCTCTGAGAGAACCCTAAGCTGGCCACTTGTGTGGCCCTACCTGACTAGGTGTAGCTCTGGGGTATGAGCATAGGGATGAAGGTGATACTCCCCACAGAGGTACTGAGAGCTGCCGCTGACATCACAGTAATGAAAGCTCACAGTCCCTTCCTGCTCAGGGACTGCTGTAGGGTTTGGTCCTTGCCTGCTGGAGGAAACCTGTAAGCAGAAACCAATTCCTCTAGGGACAATTCTGTGTCTCTGGAACCCAAACAATTCCCAGTGCTGCTTCAGATGTCTCTGAGTATCCCCCTGCTTTCCTCCCCTGGGGCGTCTTTGATGACTGTGAACAGTGTTCCCTGTCATTCAAGTTCCTAAGTGCCATGTGCTGGACTGTGGAGACTTTTAACCACTTGTTCCTGCTTTCCATTTCATTCTTTTCTAAGCAACCCTGTGCCAGAGTGTCCTTTTGTGTGTTTTACAGAATGACAGGTGGTATGTTTTAGAGAACAAAGCAGGTGGGAGGATCAGCACTAAGGGAGGTTTGTGACGTTCTACCAGCTTTTGGTAGGGCTTGTCTAGCAAGGGCAAGTAGGAGGACAGAGCTGATTTTGTAGGGTACTATTGCTAGCAGAGCCCGCTGAGTCCTGGCCTGGGCCTTGGTGTTAAAATTATCCCATCCCCCACGCCTGCTGAAGAGGAGCCCAGGCATTCACAGTAAGTGTGTGCCTTGATTGAAGCCATTCACAGTGAGTGGTTCAGTGCCTGCCAGTGAGCTGGGGAAGGCACTCAGGCAGTGCACATGCATGCCTTTTCCACAAAGGTGAATACAACGGCCAAAATGTCTGATGGAAAGAAAAATTATCGGAGGAACACTCATTTCCAGACTCAGAAGTGTCCGTCTTAGTTGCTTCTGGGAATCATTTATTCTTCCTTCCACTGTGTTCTGCCAATACTCCAGTGTTTCTAGTGCTGTCCTGGGGACACAAAGCCATTGCCATCTTGGGTCTCACAGGAAAAGAAATAGACAATAAGGTACATTGTTTATCGCCAAGTGATGCAATCTAAGATGGAAAATTAGTAAGGTAAGAAAATAGAAAGCTTTTGGGTGTGTATGTTCAGCAATTTAAGCCAAGGCTGATTAGAGGAGAGAGGGTAGTTGCCTCTGGCTGAGGAAACCTAGGAAGGCTTCTCAATGATTGTGACATCTGAAAGAATCAGAGAGAAAATTAGAAAATTAATACGAAAGGCATTTGACAATAAATCTGTGACTTAATGACTGATCAGATCTGAAAGTTTCAAGGAAATGATGAATCAACGGTTATTGAAAAGCAGTGTTTTGAAACTATAGTTCTTATATCCTTAGTGGATAATGAAATCAATTAAATGATCACAATCCATTTTTTTTTTTAGTGAAATAAAATGGATTAGAGTGAAATTGAGCTTACCACTCTTAGAAAGGATATGTGAGTTTTCTTCTTGCTGTGACTGAAGACCTTACAAGAAACAACTGAAGGGGGAGGGGCCTGGCTCACTATTGAAGGCATAGTTCATCATGATAGGAAGGTACAGCACCAGGAGTGACTCTTGACTGTGGGAACAGAAGCACAAGGCTGCTTTCTCACATCTGGGTAAAATAGAACCAAGAAATTAGAAGAGACAGGGTAGGACTATAAACCACAAGATCCAACCCCCACGAGCCCATCGCTTCTAGTCAAGCCTACATCCAAAAGAAAACCAAGTCCTGCATCCTACAACTTTCTGAGACAGCATCACCAGGAAGGAACCAATTGTTCAAATGTGTGAGCCTATGGGGAACATTTCATAACCAAGCCACAAAAAAAAATATTATGTTGAAATTTTTTGCTTCATTTATGTATATGTCCATGAAAATCTAACCAAGCTATAGCACAAATACATATTTTCTTACAATGGATCATGGCATTACAGATTTGAAAGCATTGGCCTGGAATTTTTAAATTTGTGTGAAGATAAGACTTTGGTACCATTAATTCACAATGATAATACACATCAAAAAAATGCCCACAATTGTAAAGATGACTTTGGAATTAAGGTTGCTGCTAAATATCTAAATAGAAAGGTGCAAAGAGAGCTGAAAGCATGAGAATACGTGAGGGAAATGTCAAAGTGAGAAATACGAATTTAGAATTCATTTCCAGACAAGTTTTATGTGAAACTTTAACAGAGGGTGGGTTATCAAAGGAGAACTTGTGGCAAATGTAAGGGAAAATGTCAAAGACAGAGCCTTGGGCCATGATAACATTTACAGGGAAGAAGAAAAAGTGAGGAAGCACTAGAGAAGAATGAAAGGTTCGAAGAAATGAGGACACAGGAAGGACAAAACATTAGAACAGAGAACAGGATTTGAGCAATGTCGAATGTTCTAGAAATATGAAAATGAAGACCTAGATTAAAAGAGCATCACCTAATGCAGCAAATTCCAGAACATCAACAGGTTTTGAAAAAAAAATTATTTATGCACAGTGGTCAAGCCAGGAAAATGAGACAGACCACAAAAAAAAGTGTATTTTGGAATCAAGGAATGCATGTGGATGAATATATGATAATTTGTTTCCTCTGATGTTGCCAAAGAACCATGTTCAAAGTCACAGCCTCCAAGGCTTGGCCATCTCTTCACTCAGTCAAGTCAGTAGCCAGACTATGTTGTTTTGAAACCTCAGATCTGGACCCCAAACAAACTTGCCTCAGTCAAATTTGTTTTAATATTTTCAGTATTCAGAGAAATCTTGAGATAATGAAAGGTCCCCACTTCTGCATCTTTGTCCTCTTCTCAGAAATGCCATGAAAATTCCCTCTCTGGAAGACTACTGTGTGGGAAACATTTGGATGAGGCTGCGGTTATGCAATCATGTGAAATCAGAGCAATGGTTTGCTCTCAAATATTCCCAATAGCTGCTGTCATAAAGACATGGACCCCAGAGTAGCAGGGAGGAACTTTGAGAAGCAATTAGTTTTTTACTTCATGAATGGAATAATCATAGCTGATTGAGCTATTGGGAAATTGTAGACGTTTCAGGATATGGGAAAACTTTAGGAGGATGGAAGAACTAGATCCGTGTGGGCATGTCCTTGAAGAGGATATTTTGTCCCTGGTCCCTCCCTTCCTCGCTCTTCTTCATTCCCCCGACCTGGGCAAACTTCTCTGCCACATGCTCCCTGCCATGCTGAGCCGCATCACCACAGGCCTAAAAGCAACGGAGCTGACTCGCTATGGTTCGAAACCTTGAAAGTCACAAGCCAAATAAGCCTCCCTTCTCTCTGCTGATTTGTCAAAGGCTCTGCTGCAGTAACAGAAGGCTGACACCGGTGGAGAACATGAAGACCAGCGACTTCTGAACAAGATGGAGAGCTGTCAGCTAGAGGCCAAAGAATGTCTTGCCACTCATCAGATTTTGTCTGCCTTTGGACTCAGAAGCTGTAGTTTCAGATGGGAGAAGTAGAAAGGGGCTCCATGAAAATGACAGAGACAGGTGGCTGAGGACACACACAGCCCAAGGGAAACCGCACCAGCAAATACCTCAGAGTCTGGCAGTGACAGTGTCTGAGATTCAGTCTGACTGTCTCTTCTCAAAACTATAGTTTTCTTCTGACCTCCAGGCTTCTTTAGAAAGTCTTAACCCCTGCAAACCATCTCTAAAAACTAGCATTCATGGAGGCTTGCAAATGTGCTAGGTGTTCTTAAGTTCTTTCTATATAGTTAACTTATTCAATCCTCAGAGCAACTCATGGAGAGAGCTGTTATTAGCATCCTCATCCTCAAGAAACTGAAGTATGGAGGCATGAAACAAGCTGTGTGAAACCATACAGCTGGAAACAGTATCAGTCAGAGCCTGATACAGCTAGTTAACAGTCAGAGCCTGACTCAGCTGGCAGCAGTCAGAGCCTGATACAGCTAGTTAACAGTCAGAGCCTGACACAGAAACAATCAGATCCTGAGCTAGGACTGCAAAGCTCATTGGCTCAACCACTACTCTCTAGCTTCCTGTTGCACTGAAGTGGGGAACAAAGGAGGTTTGTACAATCCTTTGAATGTGAAATGCCTTCCATGGGCTCAGGTGTGGGAGGCTTGGTCCCCAACTGGTAGAGCTATTTAGGATGCCTTGGGAGGTGAGCCTGGCAGAAAGAAGCGGGTGCATGGGGGTGTGCCCTTGAAGAGGGTCTTATCCAGGCTGGCTCTGCTCTCTAGCGGCTTCCTGGCCAGTGTGAGAAGAGCCTCTCCAGCATGCCTCTGTGTCTCTGATGCCACAGCAGTCTCTCTTATCTCAGAGGAGCCTGAGTGGTTGGTGCAGCTAACATGAGGCTGAATGTTCTGAAATCGTGAGCCAAATTTTTTTTTTCCACCCAGAGGCAAAAGGTCCTACTAACCCAATCTGCCATTTGGGGCTGGAATGGATTTGGTGTGTTGTGGCAAAGCAGAGGTGAGCCCAGCAGAAGAAACCTGGCAGAGCCTCACAGCAAGCACTTGGCAATGACATTGGAGGAATACAAACAATTCATAAGAGTATCCAGAAGCCGTTAGAAAGAACCCAGATTCCTGCTGAACCATGGGACAGAGACTCTCATGGGAGAATTTTCACGTGGAAAAGGACTGGCCTGGCTCCTTTGTGATATGATCATCCATTCATGAATTTTCACAGTGCTTAGAAATCTAGCTATAGTCATTGTGCGTGCCAGGCTTCCCCGCCTCCTCTCATATTCCCTTTGACGACCTTTGAGGTCCAATCCAGATCTTCACCCCTTGACAGAGCTCCAGCTCAAATTCTTCCCTTGCTCTCAGGCCATCGAGCTGACTGTGCCGCAAGCCCTGCCTTTCTCTCAAGGCTCCTTCAAGCTACGTGTGCCGCCTCCTAAGGTCCTTCGCATACTGAGAAATCATTAAATGTATCCACAGATAAATAGGCAACATGAAATCAATTTTTCTCCACTAATAGAAAGAATTCATGTAAAGATGACTTTTGAACAAGCAGACGGGGAAATATGAAACTCATATGAGCAATTCGCAGAGAGGAAAGCGTGTCAGGCTGAGGCCAGTTTTTGTTAGAGTGCCGTGTGGTCACTTTGTGCCTTTGGAGGAGGAATGCCAATGAGAAACTTAGGTGTGGGAAGACAAGATAACTGCCTTCTCCAACCCCACAAAGCAAATGAGCTGCTTATCGGGCCTGGTGAGTCTAGGTAGATGGTCAGCCTTATTAGCATATCTTAATTGAGAATTACACTGTCATCGGAGACATTGTAAGGCATAAAACTTGGGAGACATATAATCCATTGAAATTCCAAATGCTCGTCTGGGCTCCTGGGTATTTCTTCAAGTGTTTTCTCCCTTATTTTCTTCCTCCTTCTTCATTATTCGTCCACCTTGTCCTCTATCCTCCTCATCTCATTTACTCCATATTTACATTTTCGGTGTATTTCTAGCTATCAGCACTCACCGCTTCATCTCTAGCTCTTCTGAACTACATATTGCTTTCCTCTTTATCTCTTCCTGCTGTTGTTCATTCTCCTTCATCTTCGTCTTCCCCTCTTCCCCTCTCATCACACTCTCCCTCACACTCACTGCCCCCAAGTTCAGTCTCACACAAAAATTAGCTTGCAATCAAGAACTTCTTTGCTGATTCCAAATCTCATTTGTGTAGCATGTGCTCCAGCACTTAGGATCGCCCAAGACTGCGTCTCCCAGCCCGTTGCCCTCAGCCACAAGCTCACTTATTAGGCAGAATAGCCATGATCTGTTATCTCCCCAGAGCAGGGACAGGAGGGACACGCTGTTGAATATGCATCTGGCCATCACTGTGTCTGATTCATGGGAGACATCACTGGCTTCCAGCAGAGGACATTAATCCCTGCTGCACAGCCTCATCCACTACTCGTGTCCCAACCGCTCTGCACTTACCAAGTTCACCTGTACCTGCCTCAGTGGGCGACCTTTCCTCTGCACTTAAAGGACAACTATGCGGACTATTGAACCGGACTCATACTGCAGCTTGACCATGAACTATCCCTCACAGCTTTGCGTGTTGAAGACTTCCTTCCCAGACGGTTGCATTATTCTGGAAGGTGGCAGAACACCCTCAGGAGAGATGGCCCAGCTGGAGAAGGCAGGTCACTGGGGGGCCTGACTCTAGGTGCCATACCTTGTTCTGATGGCCTTCCTCTGCTTCCCAAGCATGGACATGAATGGCATGCACCCCCACAACCCTTTCCGATGCTCTGGTAAAATACTTGGACCAAAAGCAGCTTAGGGGAGGAAAGGATCCATGTGGCTTGCAGAGAGAACTCGAGCAGAAACTCAAGACTTGAAGCAGAAATCATGGAGGAACACGGCTTCCTGGCCTGCCTTAGGCCCATGCTTCGTGAGCTTTCTTATACACGCCTCCATCAACTAATAATCAAGGCAACCCCCGCAAAGAAATGTCCACAAGGCCAGCCTGGTCTGGATGGGTCTTCAGCTGAGAGTCCCTTCTCAGGTGTCTCCAGAGTGTCCCATGGACAGTCAACACTCAGCACTACAGCTTGTGATGGAAATATAGCAAAGCACTTTCCACACACACACAGAGCTGCAGGTGTGGTCTGTGCTTCATTCTCAAGGTGGTCATCCGCCCAGCTGCAGCCATACCACAGAGCGCATGTTTCCCAGGGGCCTGGTATCAGTGACATGCTGCCTTCTTGAGCGCTGCTTAGAGCTGTTGGAATACTTTTCCTATAAATCCATATAGGCGTAAATCATGTGACCCAAAACTGATTCAGGAGCACTTTCTCTTCATGATGGTCTTGAGAATGCCACGTTCTGTTTGGCGGCTTTGGGCAAAGCGTGACTTTCAAGGTCACTGACCAACCAAAACAAACAAAACAGTATTCTGAACAGTCAAAAGAGATTCCCCAGTTAATTGGTCTCCCAAGTATGTAAGTCTAGGACTGGTCTAAGTTTATTCAGAAACCCTGTAAAATGTAGAAACTTGCCCCCAAATCTATCAAAGTTTAATTATACTGGGATATTTAGAATACATTGCACTAAACCAGAGAACTAAATGTGAAAGATCCCCGGAGGGTATCTTCCGTCAGAGAGACCCCCTCCCAAAGAACAACGAGTCCCTTTCGGATGCAAACAGCAAGAGGCTTTTATTTTGATACTCGGGTACCCGGGGCGAAAAGTCATTCGGAAGACTTCCGCGCCCCCTAGATGGGAAGCTGGGGTTTTTATAGGGTTTTAGGGCAGTAGCACTGGTACAGAAGCGAGAGGGCATGGTTACAGGGGGCTGATTGGTACGTTTACACGAGACCACAATTTGCGTCAAAGTTTGGCAGGGGCACCAAGATTCCAGGAGCTGGGTGGTCAAGGGGGGTAGGATGACCCCTTGACGTGGCCCGCCACCTGTTATTTTGTTTTTCCCTATCTTAGCTGAAACAGTCTCACAGATATCTATGAGAGTGATTAACACAAACTGTTTTTAGTATGACTGGGGCAGCCTGACCACAGATATCCCAAGTGGGTGACACAGCTAGGATTTCTCAGTAATTTTCCAGTTTCTCATCTGGCCTTCAGAGTTTTACAAAACAGTGGTGTCTCACAAAATGGCATTAGCTATATTTAACTTAGTGTGAGGCTGGGGTCTTTCATTCCCCCATTTTCTTTTAACTTAGAATGGAATCTTCCATTCTCGGGCCTAGGAAGAGTTAATTTTTGTCTCCTGTTGTTTGAGCTGATGATACTGTTGGGTTATCACCAATGCTTGTATGACAGAGAACCGGTCTTTTATGAACTGGATCAGCCAATTTAGAATACAAGGCCCAACTAGTAGAATCAGGAGAATTATGATTAGGGGGCCCATGAGGGAGGAAACAGGAAACGAGGGTGGTGAACCAGGGGGACTGACTAAACCATCTCTCGTACCAGCTCTGTCCTGACTCAAAGAATTGTTGTCTCTGTCTGAGTCTTTTTCTGAGTTTAGCCATGTTATCTCATCAATTTAGTATGGTCAGCAGCTAAGCAGATGCTCAAGATAATAGCCAATGTCAGGGAGCCACTTTTGACTTAGCATTTCAGCCTGTTAGGGGGGATTTGGGCGGAGATCCGTCTTCTGTAGCTTCTTCATGCTGACCGTTGGACGTAGGCATCAGGGACTGGGGAGGCTGAAATGCCAGTCAAAAGCTGGGCAATAGGGCAGTCCCAAGCATCTGGTCAGTTGATCCACCGGAAGAGGCAGGGAGCAATCAGGTCAGTTTTCAGGAAGTCCAGATCTCAGCTTGTAGTCTATAGCTGATCCCAGAACAGAGTTGAACAGGTGAAAATCTGCTGAGACAAATTTAGACTGGAGACAGAAGTTAAAATTTATCTATTAAATTGGAAAGATCAGGGAAAACCTCATCTGTGATCCTTTTGAGCTATGTCAGATCCAGGTCAAATCCTGAAACATATGAAATTTTTAGTACACAAAAGGAAATGTATAATTTTAAATACTCAGAAAAGTAACATATCAGCAAATTGAACATTTTGAGAGTAACAGGTAAAACTGTATCCCACTGAATAAGTATCAGTTGTTTGTTTTATAACCTTTATATATAACTTAAGTGTGTCTACGGTAACATTTTTGTGGGCATAGCTGTTGGTAATTAGCCACGAATGAAGCTTGGCCTTTTTTTATATTTAAACACATTACTGGCTTTAGTATTAAACCCTGGATGCTTGATTTTTTTTTATTTCTGTGTCAAAATCTATCTCAGAAATGGCAGATATTAAGAATACCATACTAAAAGCTATGACTTTTGGGTCAGATATATTAAACAGATGTTTTTAACATGACGAGAAGTATCTTTAAGTCTATCTCCAGAAGCCAATCAAAGGAAATTAAAATCTCAACCTGGTGACTGAATAATAAGCAGTCAGTGTTCTATCAACTTATCAGAACTGTATTAATAAATGTCAAAATTCTGAACTTCTGAAATCTCATAACATAAGCATAACAGTAGCAAAGATGGGGGGAGAGATCTAAAATATCTCTCAATTTTAACATGTTTTAAACTATTTTTATCAACTTAGACACTCTAATTTTTTTTTTGTATTTATCAACCCTGAAACATTTTTTTTCAGACCAAATAACAACATTTTAGATTTTATAACCTAAACTCTTATATCTTTAGACTCTATATAGGCTCCGTATTATTATTTTTTTTTATCTAGTTATATATCTTAAGACACAGATGACTAACATGAATTCTGTGAGCAAGGGAAACCTGTCCTTTTTTTTTTTTTAATAAGAGATCTAGTATCCAGTAGTTTTAGCTAATGAACTAACAGTGGATCTAATTGTCTTTTTTCTAGCTGTAAAGCTGTCGTAAGCTTAGCATAGCCATCAAGGTGTTCAGAGACCTGAGAAGGATAAATTATAAGCTAAATAAATATATCAATCTATGTGTTTATCAAAATGACAGAGATGACTACTTAGTCCATCACCTAGGCAGTGTCCCTCGCTCCTGTTTCATGGCATCCTGAACAGAGGCTGTCCAGCCAGGCACAGAAGGTGAGAGACTGCTTTTACTGCTTCTGTGGAAAGAGGAACAGAAGAGATTGACCTCACCTTGCCTCTCACAATGTGAGACAATGGCTCCTCAGATGTCCCCGGCTTTGTCCACAGCTTAGGCTGGGCCCTAGCAGTGGGCCAGTTGAGGCAATATTGCCCAGTGGTTAGCATACCACAATCCAGAGTCGCAGTCATCTGTCGTTGTGCCCAAATCTTCTCGGAGACCTTGGGGGAGCTACTGCCAGGATTTTAGGACTTTCTGTCACAATAAGCTTACACAGTTAAAATGCCATATTCATCAGATCTCTGACAAGCCTGAGGGCCAGCATATCTGAGTTATCTGTTTGTCTATCTTTATTATCTGTTTTAAACTGTATAAAAGAAAAACTAAACAAAGACACTAGGTATAGCCAACTGTAGTTGTTAGTATAACTTTAAATCTGTTCTTTCTGAACTAAAATCAAAGCAAATCTTTTAATCAGACATAGTTCATAGAGAGCCTAGCAAATCTTGTTGTTCCTATCACTTGCATTAAAATTGAACAGTAAAAAGCTTTGTATTTAGTACTAATCAGATGACTGAACATAACTGAGATACCTGAACAAAAATGATCACAAACTCATGGCTCTATCCTCTTTCTCTGGACTAGCATGGCGGCTAACCACGTGTAACTGAACTCAGCTGGAAGCCTAAACAGATATGGCAGCAAAAATATAGTTTTACATGCTCTCTATCCCTGAAAGATCATGGTGGCTAGCCTCGTGTTAGGCTACCACAGGCTGTGACTGATAATACCAAACATAGCCATTAGGTGCTGATGATGATACAGCAAACATTGTGGAGCATTTATAGTCTCTCACAACCAACATTTTTAACTTAGTGATTAAATAAGTTTTAGAACCAACTGTATAACAGAACAGTACAGAACAATTTTAAACTGTATGAATTATTTTAGCCATACCAAACCTATCAGCCAGAATTTTTTCTTAAAAGAACATAAGAAAACATTTTGTAATGAGGAATCACCAGCCTTTTAAATGAACTATAACAACATCCACTAACCTTCTGCAACATACACTAACCTTCTGCAACATACACTAACCTTCTGCAACATACATTAACCTTCAGGTTTCTAGCTTTCTTTTTCTGGCTTAACCAGACATTCTTTTTCTTTCTCTTGCTTTTTAGACAACATATAAACTCTCATCAAAATCCTTTTTATCTTAACATGATCCTGCTGGAGCCCTGCGTCCACAAGACCAGGGTTGTAACAAGGCAGCTTAACAAACAAACAGCTCTCTATAAGATACATTCTAAAAACTGTAATAATTTTTTTTAATTAGCACAAATCATACGGCTGGGTTTTATTTAATAAAATTGATAAAATAAATATTAAAGTATTTTTATTCTCTCCAAAGGATACCCAAATGCCTGATAAACTTTAAATATTTTATAGCCTTAAACATGTAAACAATTTTTTTAAAACTCGTCCCTGCAATATCAAAGCAAAGTATTTTCTTTAGGAGTGAATTCACAAAGCATAACCATAATTTTAAAGTCAAAACCAGACAGAAGTTTAAACCAGATTTTAAGACCAAAATTTATCAGTGAAAACAACCCAATCTTTAGAACCAATATCAACTTAGAACAAGACTTTCTTCTTATCTTAAGAGGAAATAAAATCATTTTGACTCAGAGATTTTGTAACCTTTGTTTTTTTTTTTTTGAGTCACACCATGTGGCAATTTACATTGTTGTTATTTAAACATATGTATTCATAGACCCTACAAACACATAGGCACATATACGTGTTTTAAACAAGGATTTGAATTTAACCTTAAAACATACCCAATTATTTTTGATCATATCAACCATTTAAAACCAATTGAAAACAATCATCCTAAATTACTGTTTGATCTGTAAGTTGCAAGCCCCCTAGGTGGGAGGAGGGAAGAGAGGAGCAAGAGGGCGTTTTGAGCTCCTGCTGTTCCCTTCTCCCTCCCTGCTGAGCTGGCATGAAGGCAAGGGGGAGGAGTTTTTCTTCCCTCTCGGCGGCAGCCAGAGCAGCTCCTGTCCTGGAGCAGCTACGGTGCCAATCCCCGCCTAAGGACTTTTACCTAGCAAGCCCACGAGCCTTGCCTGCTCTCTTGGCTCCCTGTACCTAGCAAGCCCACGAGCCTTGCCTGTTCTCTTGGCTCCCTGTGAGCTTTACTCTAGCTTACCTCCCCCGCAGGTCATGAACCTGCTTTCTGGCCGGGCCCCTCCTGAACACTGCAGGCAGCTCCCGGGGCGTCCAGCCGCGCCGCCCCACCTCCCCTCTGAGCGCGGGGGTGGGGGGGGGATGATCTTCCACCCCTTCGTCTCGGGGCTGCAGAGCCCGTGCCCTACTGGTTGTACATTGTTATTTCACAGACTCCCAAGTGTCCGAGCACCGCCCGCCCAAGCTCCAGCTCCACGTCTCCCCAGCCACCTGAAAGCATTTTCTCCTTGGCTCCTTCGGGAGGGAGAGCACACTGCTTGGTGTCCTGTCATGCAGCCGTGTGCTCCTGAGCTCCCGAGCCAAGAACTAGTTTCAATTTCAACTGTCCTCTGTCCGAACTCTCATCAGTCCAAGTCCACAAAGAAACAGACACAGAAAAACACATACATACATGAGAAACACAGGATTTAAACAGACAAAACACGACACAAGCCGCGCGGCACGAGATCGAAGCAAAACTGAAAGCAAAAATTCAGATGGAGACTGTGTTGGAGATCCGTCTCCCAGACGGGGAGCCAACAAATTGGCCCCCACTCAGATGAGAGCCGGTGGGACTCAAACCCACTCAGACCCTCCAGATGAGGGCCGGTGGGACTCGAACCCACTCAGACCCTCCAGATGAGGGCCGGTGGGACTCGAACCCACTCAGACCCTCTCAGATGAGAGCCGGTGGGACTCGAACCCACTCAGACCCTCTCACCCTGGAGACGGCTCCCCGGGCCAGCAGAATAGAAGTCCGGGTCCGTCGACCCCTTCTTACTTTCCGCCAAATTCAGATGACTTGATCAAGTCTCAGGTTGCAAACAGAACAGACACAGAAGCGCACAACAGACAAGACAGATACATACAACAGAAAAGACGGCTGGCCAGCTCACCTCCCGAAGGTGGGTCGGTGGTCCCTGGGTGGGGGGGTCTCAGATCTCGCTGGGGCCTCCAAATGAAAGATCCCCGGAGGGTATCTTCCGTCAGAGAGACCCCCTCCCAAGGATCAACGAGGCCATTCGGATGCAAACAGCAAGAGGCTTTTATTTTGATACTCGGGTACCCGGGGCGAAAAGTCATTCGGAAGACTTCCGCGCCCCCTAGATGGGAAACTGGGGTTTTTATAGGGTTTTAGGGCAGTAGCACTGGTACAGAAGCGAGAGGGCATGGTTACAGGGGGCT
>NW_026585609.1:6030118-6079260 GCF_907164565.1 Psammomys obesus
AAATGGCATTAGCTATATTTAACTTAGTGTGAGGCTGGGGTCTTTCAAATGTTTACTTTGTGGCATGTTCTGATTACTGATCCACATTGGTTCTCTTCCTCTCTCCACCCCCTGCTCAGGTAAAGCATGCTTGTGACAAAGCATATTGCTCTATGAAGAGATGGACATAGGAGCCAAAGGCAGGTTCAGTGGTTTTGTGTCTGTCGAAGACTGCCACCTGCAATCTCTGCAGTGGTTGGATCTCCAGTTGGATTGGGGCCCTGTCTCTGAAAATACTCTGAAGTTTGCTGCTGCTGCTGCTGTGGCCACAACAGAAAGGGGCTCGAGCATGCAGAAAGTCAGTGTCTAGTCAGAAAAAGAGGGGGAAGGTTGTCCCCTGGGTCAGGCGAAAATATCATCTTCCTGGACGGCCAAGAAGAAAAGCAGAAGCCATGAGCTCTGTGAGGCTTCTCATAGGCACAGGTCTGTGGGACAGATCCCAAAATGTATTTCAAACCCTTAATGCCTAGGATAATTAGAAATTTTCTGAAAAATATTTAACTTTGGGTAGGGTGATTTCACTGAGATTTACTGAATTCTTAACTTGTTAAAAATACTGGAAATCAGACATTATTTCAAATTTTAGAAGATGAAACTGAGCCAAAGAACAGTTAAGAATGTCTAGAGCCTGGGCAGGTGGTTCAGTGGTTAAGAACTCACACTGCTCTTGCAAAGGACAAGAGTTCTGTTCCCAGCAGCCATGTCTGGCTGCTTACAACTGCCTGGAACTAACTGACCTCCAAGAAGGTCCACTGCCTCTGACCTCCACAGTCATTCACATATGCATGCACACACACACACACACACACACACACACACACACACACACAATTTCTTAAGCATTTTCACTTTATTTTTTGAAATATATTTTTTAAATTGTGTATTTTTAGTTATGTCAGAGGTATCCTGTATCCCTGGAGCTGAAGTTACAGGTGGTTGTGAGCTACCCTGTGTGGGTTCTGGGAATCAAAACTCTGGTCCTATTACAGAGCAGTAAGCACTGAACCAACTCCCCATTCCCTACACCCTCAAGAAGAATTTCTTACCTGTTTTTCTTCTTATCCTGTGAAGAATTGTTGGAACTTCCATGAGGACTACATTGAATCTGTAGATTACTTTTGATTTTACAGCCATTTTCCCAACATTAAGCCAGCTGATCCATAAGCATGGGAGGTCTTTCCATTTGTGTCTTCACAAGAGATTTAAAAAGGTGCCTTGAGGGAGGAATTAATGTGGTTAGTGGCTGAATCTCTCTAGCTGTTCTGTTCCTGCTGTGTGTTTTAGAAATTACTGACTCTTGGGTCTTAAAATTCACTAAGGGTAACATGAGTATTCACCTCAGCCACTTGTAATATACACCTTTCTTGAGAGACAGACCAAAGAGATAGACAATCCAAGAAAAAAAATGCATCAGAACATCTTGCCAGAATGGAATTTCTCAGACGTGTCCATTCTTATTCTAGGAACAGAGGTTTTGCACCTTGCCTTTGGTAGTGACACTTCCGAGTGGCATAAGCTGCCCTCCCAACCTCTTACCCTCCAACCTCTCAGTAGAAAGAAAGAAAGAGATGTGGGAAACCACTGTGCCCATCATAACTCCGAGAAAGTAATGAGCACAGAATTCTGGGGTCTGTAATGTTTCTACTCTGGAGTGATTGTGACTCCTAAACTCTTCAAAGTGTTCCAGTGTCAAAGTTTCTGTCTGAGGATCACTGTGTGTGGCCTCTCATTTCTCAGATGAACTCCAACACAAGAACTTCCAGCCTGGCCATTGACCCCTCCAGCAAATATTGACTTGCTGTACAGACGACACTGTTAAAATAAGCATAACCCCACCACATCGTGATGGTGGGAACATGAACAATGGTCTATGACAAAGTCTACAGCGGGGTCGGGGGCAGGAGGCAGTTCCTGGAAGACAGGACTTGTGAGACGGCCCTGAGTGAGATGGGCCTCCACGCCTGTGAGAGCAGAAGAGCATTTCAGGTAGAGAGGACACCGTGAGCATAGCAGGGCTCTGATGGAGTGCAGGCTTCTTTTCCAGAAGTGCTCAGGATGTCTTACATATCATCGTATGAAGATGAGAAGGGAGGGGAAAGCGGAAGGGATTGAAACTGGGAAGGGTGTTGAACATGGGCTGTGAGGAATCTGGGATGCCTCGAGAAAAACCTGACCTTTGATAAAATGATTTGGAGTAGGGGAAGAGTAGAAAAGTCAATTAGAGACTTTTTTTCCAGACAAGGGAAAACTAGTTCAGAGAAGATGTCATGGCCCCACTAGGACCAAGCTGAAAGGCCATAAAGGGGGACACACATTTCAAAATTGAACAGATACAGAGACCATAATTTTTGTGGTCTTAAACCTTTATCGGAGCTTGGTGCTGGCGTCTTCCCCTTTATAATTACTCGCAAATGTCCGTAAACACAGGTCCCCTTCAGTAACATTTTCCATGTCATACCTGAAGTAAACCTGGTATGATGGTGCATGCCTGTCATCCCAGCACTGGGGAGACAGAGATCCAAGGATTGATCAAAGGTCAACCTTCACTACATGAGACCCTGTGTTAAAGACAAAAAAAAAAAAAATGATGTGGCCGCCAGGAGGCACAGTTGCACTAACAGCTTTCATAGAGACAAGAAAAGCAAGCAGGCTTAAGGGTGTCTCCAAGACTTAGGACAATACACAGGTGGGATGAGGTGAGGAAATACATTGTAATCATAACAGGAAGCCACAGCTAGAGGCCTGGCATCTGACAGCCTTAGGAAATATGATACAGGTTTACACTTATTTTATTTATTTGTTTGTTTGTTTGTTTATTGAGCACTTCCTTCTGTTTCTATTCTGCACATGAATTGTGCACATGACTCTACAGAGTCTCGTTTTCTGGCCGATTCTGAAAAGTTTATTCATTCAGATAGTCAACCTATGCCGCTCTTCAATATACAAGAATGTGCTAGTGTCCCGGCAGGCAGAGGGGGTGTGATGGTGAGTGCTGACTGTCAAGTTGACAGAATCTAGAATCCCCTGGAAGATGGGCCTCTGGACATAGGTTGGGGAATTATCTCGATTTCATTAACTGAGGTAGGAAGGACTACCACTCTGAGAGGCAACATTCCCTAGTTTAGAGCCCACGCTGTGTGAATGGAGAAGAGGAGCTGAGCAGCTGCCAGCATTTGTTGCCGTGTGCTTCTTGACTGTGGATGGGATGACCTGCCGCTTCAAGCTTCTGCTGCCCCATTTCTCCCCTGCTGCAATGGACTACACCTGAATTCTGTGAGCCACCTTTTCTCCCTCCAGCTGATTTTGTCAGGGATTTTCTCACAGCAACAACAGAGAAAATGGAAGATCATTCAGGTGCTAGAGGCTGCCAGGAAGACGTTAATGTGGCAGTATGGTAGACTCTAACACAAAACATGCTGATGGGAAGGACTTCATTTTTTCATGTGGTAAACAGAAGCCTCTTCCAGGAACTGACACCCAGTTGGAATCTAAAAGCTGAGAATGAACCAATCAAGTAAAGACTTAGAGAAAGAGGGTTTGAGGCCATGGGAAGACCCAGGCAAAGACCCAGGCAGACAGAGCTCTTGACATTCTCCTCGGACAGAAAGGCCTGAGTGGTGTGAACTAGGAACAACTAGTGTGAGATCACTTAAAGAGCAAAATCCATTTTTCAGAGGGTTCGCTCTCCTCCACCCCCTGTTGCTCCTAAGCATCTGCTAGGGTTTTCTGCCCCACTTCAGACCATTTAGTTGCCAAATAAAAGACACAGAGAAAACTTTTAGATTTCTAATAAGCTTTAAGGTGCAATAACTGGGCAGGTCTCAACACTCTACGTATTTTCTATTTCCTAGCCACACATCCCAAGTTACTTGCCATAATCGTTCCTGCCTGGGCTGTTTCTGTTCCATTAGGCCAGCCCTCACGGCCACATGCTCGTGGTGCACACTGTCGCATGGTGATTTTCTTCTCTTCGGCTTCTTCTCCTGCTTCCCTTCCTGGCTCATGATCCCCATCTGACCCCAAATCCCAGAACCTAAGCTCCAACTTCTTTTCTGCCCAGCTATAGGCTGTCTAGCCTTTTTATTAACCAATTAACCTTGAATTAAGTAGAGCAACCTTATACAACAAAGACCAGTGTATATGGGGATGTACAGATCTTGGGGGCTAGTACTTAGCATTAGAATACACAGCACTCAACCAACCCCCAACAAGAACAGTTCCATGCGTTGGTTCTTTTTGTGTCATTACAAGAATTGAGGCTCTTGGATGTCAGAAGGGGCACCGGCTGTGGCAGCAAGATGTGAGTCTGTTTGCTCATATCCAGTGGACTGGTAAGCAGAGAGGGGAATGCAGAGGTAGACAGGAAGCGGAACAGTGCTATCCTCCGCAGAGGTCTCACCTCCCACAGCTTCTATACCTCTCAAACCAGCACCACCAGCTGGGACCAAGTGTTCAACACGTGAGCTTGTGGGAGACGTTTTAAATCCAAACCCTAACAGGCTTTTGTAGCATATAATGAGGACTCCGGCTTGTATTTTCACAGGTAGGAAACTTAAACCTAGGCCCAGACTCATGCCCAGAGCTGTGAACGGAAGCCTCAGGTCCATTATAAAAGCACTTCGCTATCCACGTGCACTGTTCCAGGAAACAGTCTTCGAAGAGAGATACAGTAGTTGTCATGCCAGACAACACCTAGTGGGCAGTGTGCCAAGAAGATTGGAAGAGGTCTACATACTGCCAGGTCAGCTGGGAGAAGAGAGGAAGGGTGGGAGGAGCGATGAGGGAGAACTTCCTAGGACAAACTCCATTCGTGGCGCTCGTGCTTGTAACAGAAGGAGACAAGCTTTTAAGAGGACAATTGTGATTTTCTCTTAGGGTGGGGAGGCAGCTGGACTCTTAAGTGGGAGAACCGGGTGGAGTGGGGAAGAGGGAGATAAACAGAATGAGCTCCCCAGACTCCAGCCCTGTGAACCCTTGGGCAAACTACTGTGCCTCTTTGTGCCTTGACTTACTTATCTGTAACACAAGAGTAATACTGGGCCCTATTTGTCAGGGTCCTCTTAAGGATGAAATGGACTGATTGTTAGACATCTCTTAGAATGACGCCTGGCCTTCCATTGGCTGGTGCCACAGCATCTTGGTTAGGGTTTTATTGCTGTGAAGAGACACCATGGTAACTCCATATTAATTGGAACTGGCTTGCAGGTACAGAGGTTTAGTCCATTATTGTCTTGGTGCGAAGTGTGGCAGCATGCAGACAGACATGAGGCTGGAGAAGGAGCACAGAGTTCTACATCCAGATCAGCAGGTAGCAAGAAGAGTGAGACACTGAGCTTGTCTTGAGCATTTGAAACCTCAAAGCCCACCCCCGAGTGAGACACTTCCTCCAACAAGGCCACACCTACTCCAACAAGGCCACACCTACTCCAACAAGGCCACACCTACTCCAACAAGGCCATATCTATTTATAGTATCACTCCCCAGTAACCAAGCATTCAAACACGTGAGTCAATGGGAGCCATTCCTATTCAAACCAACACAGCACATTAGGGCTTCAAAAGTAAGTCAGTAACTCTGCCAACAGTCAATAAGCCAATAGTATCAACAACTCACCCTCTTTTCACACCCTCTGAGGCATCTTGTCTGCATTTGTTTTGAATCTATCTCTGTTTTCACCGATCTTTACGTGAAAGTTCCTAGAGGACTGTCTAGACTGCTCCCTGGTGACAGGGAGGAATCGTTGCAGCTCGCAGCTGGAGTGGGGTGAAGCAAGGCAAGGCACGACAACAGAGTATCGGGGTGCTTTTCCAGCATCTGTTGTGAGCCTGAAGAGAGGCTCTCTTTTCCTTTCCAGGCCAGGCCACGTTTGCCTTGCACAGCATCCTGCTAGCAAGTAAATGAAGGGCACACCCATGTGGTATTAATAGTGCTATTTTGGGTGATGATATAATGGATTCCAGAATCCAAGAGGACTTTTGGGACCTCTCCGGGGGCACAGGCGGGGCTGCCCCACATGTCAGGGTGGACCTTCGTCTCACTACAGGATCCTCCTACCAAGAGGAGTGCTATTTTTGATCTGGGGTGGGTAGGCACCTCAGCATTTTCTAAGGATGATTGAGACCACGTTGGAATGTTGGGGAACTGGACCCTATAAGAAAAGACCCTCTCCCAAACCTAGCCTGATTCTAGCCTGCTGGTGATGCTTTCTTTCTGAGAATGAAGGAAATAGAAAAAAAAAAAAAAAAGAAAAGAAAAAGAAGAAGAGGGAGGGACAGGAGGAAGCAGAGGAACTGAAACTCAGAAAGGCATAAAAATATGGAGAGCCGTCAGGACCGCTGGTTCATAGAAGTTGATTTATGCATTCATTTATCCATAAATATATCCATAGGACATGTATTAGGTACCACTCTTATTCTAAGAATCTTGGAAATAGTAATGCATTTGAACCTTAAAACATAAACCTTTAGTAAATACATAAAGTATGGAGGGTTTGAATGAATCCACCAGCCCAACAGAAAAACACGTGGTTTTCTACATCAGAAAAGCCTACTAAGGCTTGTGTTAAAATATCCCAACACAACCAAACCAGATCAAACCTCAGCTGTTCTGCAGCACAACTGTGATTTTACTTAGTATTGTTTATAACAAAACAAAAGAATTATAGCTGAGCACATGCCTGTAATACCAGCACTCTGGTAGACAGAGGCAGAAAAGTCTCTGTGAGACCAGCCTGGTCTACAAAGCAAGTCCAGGACAGCCAAGGCTACACAGAGAAACCTTGTCTTGAGGCATAAATGATTTTAACTGATTTGCTTGCTTCTTAACTTACTAATAAAATAGGTTATAGGAACATGGCCATGTTAAATCATCTATCCTTTTCTTAAGTAAGACTGAATATCTTTTATAATGAAATTGAAAGTGTACATTGATGACTTTATCCCTCTTCTTCCACAAAATCTATTTTTATAAAATGATCTTGATCTACCTCATTTTGTAAATGGACGTCAGCAGCCTCCAGAGCATGTCTAGCAGGCCTGAGCAGGTAGCGGGTACCTTGGCAGGAGAGGCCGAGTGAACCTGACAAATGCAGAGCATCAGCTGGAAATCTGCCAGTTGTCAACCCCGATCCCACCTGCCACCTGAAATGGGGAGAGGCCAACGGGGTAGCACACCAAGTCTTCCTCTGACATCTAGTGTCAGCTCCTGAAATGGCAGGCTGAGAATCAGATACCAGGAGGGAGGAGGAAGTTAGCCTGGCTTGTCTCTAGGGTTGATATGGAGAGTTCCTAACGCTTGCCTTTCATCTCAAGGCCTTGCCCCAGCAAGCAGCTGCTGTGCTTACTTTCCAAGACGGAAAGCTGAGAAGAGGAGCCTGGAAGATGGTGAGGCATCATTTTTCTTACTGCAATAGCGCTTGTTATTGATCAAAGCCTGATGAGGATCCTTCATGCTTACTTGCCTCTGGTTGAAAGGAAATCAGAAATGAAAAAGAAAAGCAGGAAGAGCTTTAGATGCTTCTTCTCAGCTTTTCTCTGATCAGAACATGATGGTGCTTCTGTGGAATGACCTCAGACCCTCGCACCCTTTAGCTCTTTGTACACCTCAGTAGATGGTGTCATAAGCATCTATGCTGTGGAGAAGCCACTGGCCAGGCTTCCAGCAATGCCAGGACTACTCTGTGGGGAGCAGAAGAAATTCAGACCATCCAGGATAATAGGGGAGCCAGCTGTGCGGAGGGAGAGGCAGGGATGGAAGCGAGAGCCTCTGTCTCCATCAGGAAGTGGGAACCTGCAGCAGCCTGGGGCTGTCTCCTGGCAGCCCATTGAAATCACAGGGCTGTTGACAGGCCAGTTTCAATCAGGAGTCTGCCTGATCACATGGAACTTCGTCGATAAGCCCTAACAAATCCATAAAGTACCAAAGGCGTTCCCTGCCAAGAGCTGCGCTCGAAGGTTTCCCTAGACTCCTGATACTTCAGTGTAAGCCAATTTCTCCTTCATCTGAAACCGAGATTTTTTTATCATTTTATTCATTCCATTTGTTCAATGGATGTTGACTCAATGTGTAGGACAGACCAGGCAATAAGACGTATTCTGCAAAAATGAAGAAGAAAAACATCATAGAACCAAACCCTGGTGTGCTTGTAATCAGGAGAGGTACTCTTGCTGCTTGCTACTGATTAAATCTCATCTCAGGAATTTTTTTTTGGAAGTACTGGGAGTTTAACCTAGTCCCTCGTGCATGCTAGGCAGTCACTCTACTGTGAGCTATAGCCCTACTAAGACCATTTTTTAAAAATCTGACCTTAAGTCATAGCCCATCCCCCAAGACATCATTTCTTTACCTTAAAAGCGTAAATCTGCAAGCCTCTCCTGGTTGCACCCCACTCCATAATCATTATTACACCAAAAAGAAGGAAATGCCTTCTTCAGAGTTCCCTCTAGAGGTGGGCCAGGTGAACCTTCAGTCAAGAAGGCAGTGGGGCAGGAGACAAGAAGGGCACAGTCCTTCTTTGGTAGCTTTGATGCCCTAAAAGACAGAGCGCTATGATAGGTGCAGGTGCACTCTTTCTGCAATCTTGGATATTAAGAGTTTGTTCTAGAAGGTTCTATATGACTGGTTCATGTAAGTATCGTATGCATGAGTGACATGAACTGCAGCTCCAGAGCTGAGGCTGTCCAAGCAGCATCTTTCCAGAAACAATTCTGTCCCTTTAAGAAAGGGATGGAATATCAATCAGAAAAATAACCAACCGACACCAAAGGCCAGAAGCTACCATGAGAACAGCCAAAATTATTTATGGTTTGGACAGGAAGTCTCCTCCGAAAGACTTGAGTTGAAGGCTTGATTTCCAAGCTGGCATTGCTCTTGAGTGGCAACTGGGTCACAAGAGCATCCACCTAGAGTTCACAGCTGTGTGCATAACCAGGTGAGGTCTGGCTGGAGGAAGTAGCTCACTGAGGGGTGTTTTATTTGAAGGATACACTTCGTGCTCGGTCCCTTGGTGTTCATGCTTCCTGGCAGCCTCAAGGTGAGCACCCTCCTGACCTGCTCCCCTTCCTGTGATGTCCAGTCACACATCACGACAATGGAGCCAGCTAAACAGACTGACAATCCTGACACTATAAGCCGCACTAAATATTTCTACACTCAGAGTGCTTCTCTCCGGTCTCATTTGTCACAGTGATGAAAAGCAAGCACAGTGTTTTGAAGCCTTTTTCAAGTTATTATTTTTTTAAGGTATGAGTCTTCAGTATGTATTCCCATCTGCCTTGAGCGGTGTCGAATGGATACGTCCTCTGGACTGAGACAGGAGGGAGGTGGGGGAAGCTCCAACTTCCTCGACACTTGTGGGCCCCTTCCCAATAGTAAATAAGCAGTAAGCTAGTGCTGGGAAAAGGAGGCTCTATGCAGGCACTGCCTTCAAGTTATGCGGGGAGTTCTAGGGATGTATCTGTCGTGAGCCATCACACATGCGGATGGACTTCTGTGGGTGCAGCTGCTCCATGCTCATATAAGTAAGCCCGGTAAACTTGGGTTCTCCAAGCTAGACTCGGATGGGAATAGTTTCTCTGCTCTGTCACTGGTCCCAAGTCTGGGATGTTTGCTCATCCACCCTAGGAAAAGCCATGTAATAGTAAGACATGGGGAATTTGTTCCTAAAACGGTGAAGATTGTTACTTAACCTCACTACAGGAAAAAAGAAAAAAAAAATGGCTGTAATTTATTTTTTTTTTAATTTTGATTTTCAAAGTTGATGGCTCTGGAATGTGTTTTTATGAGCTGAATAGCAGTGACAAAGATTGCCCTTGAAACTAGGTTTGCATGGATGGGGAGGTGTTTTTCAAACAGTTTTGTATGTCATTTACATATCTATCTTAACCCAAATGCTGCCCTTCAACGCAGCTAGCTGCTTTTGGAATCATTAGACATTTTAAATAAACTGAATGGTAGAAAAGACATATGCAGTGAGCACCTGTCATCTTTTTAATTCATCTCATATATGTCCCCACATGTTCAGAATATATATGAAGAAGACTGAACCTTACACCCTAGAGAAAGGGGGTTAAGAAACAACTAAAGTGCAGTAGCCAGGGTGGTAAAAACAACACCCATCCCTCCTGCTGAAGGCTTGTCATAAATCACCTCAGAGTATCAGCAAGTATTGATTCATACCCTTCTGCTTCCAGAGCATCCATTTTTCATTGTCTACCTCCCAGTTTTCTTCTTTTGGGTCAAACAGTGAAGTCACAAGTGGTCTGGTAGAAATCCTTTTCCATTATCATTTCCCTCCCCTCGCTTCCAATTTGGTTTGTTCAGTGGGCATCATGGAACTTTCTAGGCTGCCTGCGGTTGAAAACATTTAAAGAGACAGCTGAAAACAGTGAAAACAGCAGCCTAGTCTCCAGTTTCTTCACTTGGTGAACTACAAAGATGCCCTGGTTTGATCCCAGGGTCGTTATCAACCATAAATGAAGTCTTTTTCTCATGAAATTCACTTAACCCAGGGACTTAGCAGAACCACAGTGCTCAAAGGAGCTTTGAGAAATCATCTAATACAACATGCATCTGAGTTAGATGTGTCAAGCTGGATTGCAGCTGGATTGACTGGGTTTCTTCCTCAGTCAAAACTTCACTATCTCCATAGAGAGTCAAAGTTCATGGGGGGGGGGGGGTTGTTCAAACTCCTCAGGAGAAATTGCTATGGTTAATTGTAAGGGGGCTACCAGAGCAGGTACAAGGTTGCCTCCCACCTAAACCACCCTGGCGAGCGCAGTTGTCTCTTACACTCATTAAGTCTTCCTTGCACAGTCTTTCTCCACCATAGGCTGCCATCTTCTATGGCATCTTCCTCATTACCACTCCCTTACAAAACCCTGTCAGAATCATGTCCCACCCGTCTTCCCTCCCGGAGACAGCCACAGTCCTTTTTATCTTTTATCCTGGAACCTATTTCACCAGCCCTTTAATCATCACTGTTTTCTTGTTTCTCCAGTCGCTCCAATTTCTTCATCTCCCTTTGAACAGTGATGACCAATACTAAAGAGAGTGCCCTAATTCAGACTCTAACCTGACTGATTCAGAATATAAAAGGGAGATTGCCTCTCATCTTTGTGTTTCTTCATAACCCGCTGGGATCATGTGAGTTTTCTCACCACCGCTTTTGACTAATCCCTGTGTCAGGTGTGTAGACATCCATTGTCTTGTTGATGAGAGGACTACTCAGAGAGGTTCAGTGTCAAAGTAAATTGCGCAGAAGTCTTCACTAGGGTGGGGAGCAGTAAGAAATTTTGGACAAAAGCAAAGGATGCTTTTAAACTATTTTTAAAACAAAACCAGATGTGAAAAACTGTTGGAAAAGACAAGTCAGTACAGGGCGGCATTTCGGAGAAGCAAATTTAAGCAGATTAGATATTTTAAACAAGCTTCATAGGATACAAAATTAAAAGTCCAAGTGTGTCCCAGATCCATGTCCTGTCCTCCTGTCACCCCCTCCCTGCCCATGAGCATAGGATCTGAGCTGCAAAGTAACATAAACAGAAAACGAGACGCTGATTTGAGGAAGTTAAAATTGGCAACAAGACAGCTGACTTCCAAAAGATATAAGAAAAATCATTTTCAAGAAAGGTTGACTTGGGATGGGGAGCTGACTCCATGGGTAAAGTGTTTGCTGTGCAAATATGAGGACCTGGGTTCGAATCCCTAAGACCCAGATAGAGACAGACATAGTAGTATACATTTGTAATCTCAGTGCTCCTATGGAGAGATGGGAGGTAGAGACAGAAGAAGCCTTGAAGGCTTGAAGATCAGCTAGCTGTGTGTATGCTACCATTAGAGCCTGTCTCAAACAAGGACCAACAACAGAAGCGCCGTCTATAAGTGTGCTGTGTGTATGTACCCTTTACATATACACACATACCTTCCCTCCTGCAGCCTGGTACTTTCACTAACCTACAGGACCACTTTGGAAAGGAATCTTTCACACTCACCCCCAGAACCTTTTGAGACCTGATCCCAGTGCTGCTGTAGAGTTTTTTCTCACAGTGGCACACATCTTCAAGATGGCATTTCAAAGGACTCACAGCTTTAGGGTGTCAGTCCAAGGTGAGCTGTTGGCTTGGAGCATGCCTGACCATCATGGAAGTAGCACATGGGAGAACAAAGAAGCTGACCTCACAGTGGACAAGAATTACCGAGGTGTGAGCAAGGCCAGGACAGACTACATCCAGAGCATGCCCTCAGCTGGGTCCCACCTCTTGCATTTCACCATTTTCCAGTAGTTCCATTATATATACTGTGAATCTATCAAGGGATAAATACATTGATCCCTTAGGATCCAGTCACTACCCAAAGCCCAAATGCTAGAAGCCAAGACCCAACTGCAATACCCTGTGAGGGACACTTATTTGCAAAGCATGCCAATAGCTAAATGGCCAGGAGGTTCCCTGTGCTTAACATGCCCACATCTGAGCTCTTCTTGAGTTAATTTTTCCTCCAGCTTTCTTGTTTCATTTATGATTCACCAATGGCTAGTTTTCGGCCACCATTGATTTATTCATTTTTATTTGATGTGTTTGGGTGTTTCTGCCTGCATTCATGACTATGTACCACATGGGCACAGGGCCCACAGAGGCCAGAAGAAGTCAGATCCCCTGGAACTGGAGTTACAGATGGTTGTAATCCTCTGTGTGGGTGCATGGCATGTTCAAATTCAATACATAGCTAATAGTGACATTGAACTTCTGATCTTCCTGCCTCTACACTCTAGGATTATAGGCATGCAACCACCGTGCTGCATTTTACACAGTGCTGGAGGGCAAGATGTTCACAAGGGCACAGCTTGAGGAGAATGGGAGCAAACTGTCCTAAAACAGGGTCCATATCTGCTTTCACCTATGGGGTAGACAGCCACAGATGGTTACAGTGGGATCTGTGGGTGTCCTAAAGTGTGGGTGTCCTAAAGTGTGTGTGTGTGTGTGTGTGTGTGTGTGTGTGTGTGTGTGTGTGCCATGCATGCTTGTGGAAATCAGAGGACAACTTTTGAAAGATGGTTCTCATCCTTCTCCGTGGGTTCTGAAGATTGAACTCAAGTTTTTTGGCCTCCACAACAAGTGCCTTTCCTTAAGCTCAAATGCCATCCTGCTGGCCCAAATGTACTAAGTTTTATCAAAGACAAAACAAAGTAAAATAAAAATGTATATATTTTCACAAAGAGAATCTTTAATTGAATTTTATGATGCATGTGATATTTTTTTAAATGCCAAGGTAGAGATATTTTCTTCCCTTCTCTCAGCATCAATCAAATGTCACTGGAAACTTTTGTCTCTTCCCCACACAGACAGCAAATGGTCTAAGGGACAGGTGTTGACAGCCATCACAACACCCAATCATATCTCGCCCAGCACTTCACCCAGAACCTCTCCCACAACTGTGCTGAACACGTGCTGGTTGCCAGGCCTCACGCTGGATGTTGAGAGCAAGGAAATGAATGACGGCTTCCCTGCCCTGGTGAAGTTCACAGTCTCGAGGAAAATGCTGTGGTTAAAACCACAGCTCAAACATTCTGTGAAGAATGATCTGATAGGACATGAATGTGCTGTTAGGCAAGCGCTGAGGCCCCAACAGGGCCAGGGCAGTCAGACCACCCTGCTAGCCATAACAAAAGTGCTAAGGCTAGAGGAACTGGAGGCAGGAACCAGACAGCAGAGGAAGGAAGGACCTTCAGGAAAAAAAAGAAAAAACAGGAACCACACATCAGGAAACACCACCAAATATTGGGTGTATTTTACCTCGAGGGCTATGCTGTGAGTGTGATATATGCTGAGGTCACCTGGAAAGACGGAACTTCAATTGAGAAAATGCCACCATCACACTGGCCTGCACACAAGTTTGTAGGCCATTTTCTTGATTGGTGATTGATGTGGGCAAGCCTAGACCACTAGGGGCTGGGCCACCTCTGGGCAAGTAGCCCTGAGAAGTGAGAAAGCAGGGTGAGCAAGACAGTAAGCTTCATCCCTCCATGGTCTCTGCCTCAGTTCCTGTCTGCAGGTTCCTTACGGTGACCCCCCACAGTGATGGACCTGAGATGTACAAGCCAAACAGACCCTTCCCTCCCTAAGTTGCTGTGATGTTCACCTCCGCAACAGAAAGCAAACTGAGACAAAGGTACAATGGGCATGAGGACAAAAGGCTGTGGCAGATGTGTTCAGAGCTTTGAACTTCTTCCCGAATAACATGAAAGGGACTTCGAAGGATTATAACCAGGTGATTGCACAATCACATTAGCATGTTAAGGAGTTTTTTGCAGTCAAGTGGAAAACAGCTTATAGCAGTGGGTCCTGAGCTGTTGAGCCACTTTAAATACCCATTATTCCAGACCCCAGCCAATGTCACAAGAGCAAAGAGAATGGAAAAAAGGGGGTGCATAGAGAAACACTGGGGAATTAGAATCAGTGGCAACCAATTACTAATTAGATGGGAAGATGGAGGGGCAAGGAGGAGCCCTGTGGGACATGTGGGTCTGTGGCTTGTCGGTCTGTCCCTGAGGCAGGAGGAAGAAACTGGAGGGAAAGGATAGAAAGACCTCACAGGCCCAGCTGAATCGGTGGTTCAGAAATGCCTGTATTCAGAAGACTGACCTGAGTCAAGATGCAGATTTTTAACCCATTGCAAGATAAGTGATCATTAGTTACACGAACTTTAAGCAAATCTCCTGTTCAGACCAGAGAGATAAAGTGGATAGTTAGTTGACTTACGAGGGGATCAAGGCTGAAGTCTAAGAATATTCACTAGACTTGAAAAGAAAGCTGCTGTTGGTCAGCTCTTAAGAGGACAGTTGTGCTGGATATGGTGACACACTCCTTTAATCTCAGCACTCAGGAGGCAGAGGCAGGTGGCTCTCAGTGAGTTTAAGACCAGCCCTGGTCAACAGAGCAAATTCAGCCAGGGCTACAGAGTGAGGCCCTGTCTCCAAAAAAAAAAAAAAAAAAAAAAGGAGAGAGAAAAATAGCTAACTAAATTAAAATAAATAAACACATTTATTTATTTATTTATTTATTGTAGATAAAATAAATTACAAATTATATATCAGAGAGAGAGAAAGAGAGATCATTTGCTGAGGCAGATGCACACAGAAGAGAAACAGTGTAAAATCAGGAGTCAGGCAGGCAATGCCTTCATAGATTTGAACTTCCAAGGCCTTTCCCAACCCTTTAGCCACACCCTCCCATGAACATGAAGTCCCAGGAGTCAGACTGAAAAAACTTATACACTTTCAACCTGCTGCCTCCTTCCTAACTATATTTTGATGATCCGTGACCCAAAGCTCCCTGCCCAACCAACACTCACCACACTCACTGCTAAGACCTTCCCTTGGTTTGTGGAGCAGTAGATGTACCAAGCACGGGTGTGCCCACTACTAGCCCAGAGGACAACCAATTGAGGAGCTGTCCATCGCTGGAAGGAGAAGGGTGAAGACCGGCCTTGGGGCATGCACCCTAAGTCCCGCAAGATGAAGCGTGGAGCAGGGATATGAGTAATTAAGAAGCTGAGCTGAGAGCCAGAGGCCAGTAGTAACAGGACTCTCCTGGGAAACTCCACTCTCTCCTGGAAGTCTGAGGACCCGGAGGATGTTAAATCGACTTCTGATCTTAATATACGTAGGCATGTGGTACGCAAGCGTCTATTTGCGTTTCTTGCCCTCCTCGTCCCCCACACACATCAGGACGAGGCCCAGCGGAAACAAAAATAAGCGACATATGGAGGAGCTTTCTGAAAAAGAGTTGACAGGAAGTAGAGTCTGAAGGTAGAAGGGAGTTTTTCATTTGTTTCTTTCTTTCTTTTTCTTAAGATATGAGGAGCGTAAGCATATTTGATCCTCAAGAAAACGCTCTGGAAGGAGAAAGATTGGAGATGTGGGGAGAAAGGGACGAATCTAGGGAGCAACCGGAGAGCTGAGAGAGCACAGGGCAAGAGTGGTGTTGGCCGCACTGAGGGTAGAACAGTGTGCAGCCTCCTGAGTCAGGACAAGCAGAGCTGGGAAGCCAGAGGTCTGGGCCAGGGCCAAGAACAGGTGGTTGAAATGAGCTCACACAAAACGATAATTGTCTGCATGCAGCTTTTCTCTCCCTCTCCAGAGGCTCTGACAAGTATTAAACACGATGAGATGGGCAGAATCTGAATTACCCCGGGGAAAGTTATTAGTAGTCATTTCTGGTATGCTCTGCTGATACGAATTCTGTAGCTTGGTTCATGAAAAAGAAATCTGCCCAAATGGTTTAAATGTTTTCCTTTTCTTTTTTTTTCAAGACAGGATGACTAAATGTCAGATTCATTAATGTCATCCAACTCACTCAACAAAGCAAGTGCTGTAACTCTCAGACTTAATGCTGCAATGACTTGTTACCTCAAGGCCTATTGCAAAATACTCAAAACAGGTACAATTTTTTACTCACCTCAAGAACTGTAAATACAAGAGCTGAAGGTGGTTGATTCATGATAGCTATCCTAATGCTTAGGAGATGGAGGCAGGAGGATCAAGAGTCCAGCCTTAGCTATGTAGTGAATTGGAAGCCATTCTGGGCTACATGAGGCACTCTATATATATATATATATATATATATATATATATATAGAGAGAGAGAGAGAGAGAGAGAGAGAGAGAGAGAGAGAGATATAGATATAGATATAGATAGATATAGATATAGATATATATATAGATATATATATAGTGTGTGTGTATGTATATGTGTGTGTGCTAAATGTCAGCATTTCAGAAGACAAAAGAAGTAGTGAAATTTAACGAAAAAAAATCAAGATTTTCTAATGCTCGAAGCCTGTAAATTATAATACTGAGGAATTGATGCCATTCAAATGTGCCTAAATAATATGAATTTAAACAATCCACATGCTAACACAAGGGAGACAGCCAAGAAATCCCAGCCTCATAGCACCAAAATGACAACATCAATAGATGCAGAGGGGAGATGCCTCCATCCAGACCGGGTCACGCTGGATGCCATGTACTTCCATAGCTAATGGAAAACTAAGCACTCTGCTTCCTCGTTGTGACCAAGCCAGACTCTCTGACAAGAGGCTCAGGTTCACTCTCCACCCTCCTTCCACCAGACACAGTCAGCTTCCAAGACACAAGGGCTTGGAAGAGCCCAGAACAGTCTGGTATTTAAACTAAATCCCATCCCACTGAAAATACATTGGATTTGCAAACGAAATTACCAAAATCATTTTAGCCCAGACAGTAAGTGAAATCATTCTGGATTTTTTTCCCCCCTCTGGGAGAGAGTTTTGAGACACGGCCTTGTTTATGTAACACTTGCTGGCTTGAAACCTAACTATACAGACCAGGCTGGCTTCAAATCAGTCCATCCTGCCTCTGCTCTCACAGTGTTGGGACTGCAGGCACGCACACCACTCCTAGCTAGCGCCAACACATTTCTCAGTCATTAAGGATGCAACAGTCCGTATTTCCTTGTAATTTGCTTTGTTGAGTTCAGCTCTTACTACAGTGATGCCCCTCCTTTGCCGGTTGGACGGTCATTCTTGGACTGCAGTCACTCTGTAGGCTCTTGCAGATACAGTTCACTGGAAGCCCATTGAATCAGGAAGAATGCTACACACCTGTAACTAATCCCCATACTCAAAAGACTACTGACTGCATGCTATAGTCTAGCCTGGGCTACATAGTTAGGCTCTGTCTCAAACAACAAAACGCACAGGTCATTTCCCTGAGGTGGGAGAGGACCATCAAGGAGTGAGGACCAACAAGTCCTTCTACCTGCCCTGAGGAAACAGTGCCCCATGCCCTCCAGCCCCCTCACCCAAACCACCTAGCCTTCTTCTACTCCATGTAGGTATGAGACCTCTCCCCAGTCTAGACTGGAAGCCGGAGGGAGACGGAGATATACACCTGATTCTTTTTTCTCTGCCCCCAGCAAGTGTATACAGCACCTCTACCTAGCAGTTCATCAACACAGGTTCTAGCAGTCACATACCTGCCTCAAATGTGGGTCTCTCTGTGGCTGTTAGGGAAACAAGGCCAGGTAGAAAACTCTTCCCCTGGGTCCCCTGTCACCACCGGCTGTGTGCCGGTGTGATCTGTGCGGTGGGACAGGTCTGGGACGTGTCCTCTGCTCTCAACTGCCAATTGACTTGGGAAGTTACACCACTAACAAAAACTCCCAGTGAGCCTCCTTCCTTCTGTCCCACCACTGTCCATATTCCCTCTGTGCCCCCTATTTCAAGCTCACTGCAGCATGTCTGAGAGACATGTTGTCTGCCTCTTGGTATGTCCTGGCTTTTCCTTAGCAGGCACAGGAAAAGGCTTCTTATGTTGCTGGAATATTGAGGCCTGCATGGCATGCCTTTAGCTCACGAGTGCCTTCTTTTGATTGTCCTCTGTGCCTAAAAAGCCAGCGGGGTTTTGCAAAGAGACAATCAGGACTAAGTCCAAAGCAGAGTGACGGAGTTATCTATTAATCATGTGGCACCTGGGTTTTATCACCCTGATGGGGTCCCTGTGTCCACAGGCCTCATTCTTGACTGACAAGAGAGCTCTCAGTGATTCACCTTCTCCACACTCCTCCTTTGGACCAAAGTCACCTACATATTGACTTAAGCACTTAGATTCAATTCAACTCTACCCAAGACATTTAATTGCTCAAATATTTATTAAGCGCCTTTATATGTGGAAACGTGACAACTTCCTGTCCTTTCACAGAATGTCATCTCATTTTGCAAGATAACTCTCATGTCTTGCTATCTTGCTTCCACGCAGACCTAAATGTCATCTAGAGTCATGGAGGCATCTGCTGTTTAATCTTTCTTTAAATTATTTTTTAAAAAGTTAGAAAGATGGTACACCGTGATGTCTAATTGTACGTGACAACTTGACTGGGGCAAAGTATCCAGCTGTGTGAGCAATATTCTGCGTGTTTCTGGGAATACATTTTCTGGGATGAGAATGACTTTTAAATGGAGGACTTTAAGTAAAGCAGAATGCCCTCCATGGTGTGGGTGAGCCCCATCTGCTCAGCTGAACACCTGAAGAAAACCAGCTCTTCAGAGAAAATCTGTGGAAGGCCCCTCTGAGATGTGAACTGCTGTGTGGGCTCTTGGGTGGGTTCCTCGCTGGCTAGCCCTCCTGCAGTAGTACGCCATGTTCACCTCCTAGATCCTGGAAATGAAGATGACATCTCGGCAGCAGAAGACATGTTGGGTGGGTCTGAGGGTTTGTTGGTGACTCAAGAGCCTTAAGGAAGGGACAGACAGTCAGGAGAGTCAACATACGAGTTGGAGAGTGTCATGGCAACAGTGGGTATGGGGACAGACGAGCTAAATGAGGAAAGCAGACCTCTTCTAAAGATGTAGAACAGTGGTTCTCAACCCTCCTAATACCACGACCCTTTAACACAGTTCTTCATGTTGTGGTGACTCCCAACCATAAAATGATTTAGTTGCTACTTCCTAACTATAATTCTGCTGCTGTTGTGAACCGTAATGTGAGTGTCTGATTTATGCATGATATTTGGTGGATCCCTGTCATTCAGCCATCCCGGAGGGGTCACAACCCACAGTCAAGAACCACTGTCCTGGAAGCAGTACAAGGAATCTTATGGACAGCCAGAGATGATGAGGCATACCTCTAGTTCCAGCCTTCAGAAGAGGCAGAGCTCAGAGGATTACAAGTCTGAAGCCAGCCAGGGCTACATAGTAAGACTCTATCTCAAAGAGAGAGAGAGAGAAAGATGTCATATGGACCTCTGAGGAGGTATCACAAAAATCAACACACTCTGATCTTGTAATTTGAAATTCACAAAAATTGGGTACAAGCGTGCAAATGTATGTGTTTGTGTGTGTGTGTGCACGCGTGCGCACTCATCCATCCATGCTCATGGGGAAGCCAGAGGTTGATATACTGTGGTGCTCTATTGGTCTTCACCTTACTTTTTAAGACAAGGCCCCTCACTGGACCGGCACTCTAGCCATTTTGGCTAAGCTAGCTGAGCAGTGAGCTCTGGGATGTGCTTTAGTCCACGCCTCCCACTGCTGGAGCTGCAGGCACATATTATCACACCCAGCTTTTGTATATGGACACTGGGAGCGCAAGCTCAGGGCCTCATGCATGTGCTCTTACGCATGTGCAAGCACTTACACACACAGCCATCTCCCTAGCCCTCCACATTGCAGTTCAATTTTCAGGCTTCATGATATGTTTCCTAATACTTATCTGTTTGAATTGCATGAGTGCTTTGCCAGAAGAAAGCATTGGATACCCTGGAAGTAGAGTTACAGATGACTGGGAGCCATCTCGTGGGTGCTGGGAACTGAACCTGAGCCCTCTGCAAAAAGCAGCAAGTGCTTTTAACCACCCAGCCATCTCTTCAGCCCCTCCCAGTATATTTTGATGTGTTTCTCTGTATAGCTTTTTTTTTTTTTTTTTTTTAACGCGAGCACATAGAGGACCAGAATCAACCGTATTTACCATTCTAGTATTGACAGGACAACATCTATGCCCAATGTCCTCCTGCTCTTCACCACTAGGGACAGCTCTGCTCGCTCACATAAAGGAGCTAAGCTTGCCTCCATTGAGCCCATGCAGAGATGTCCCAGTTGGCCTTTGAGAATCACTGTGTGCTGTGAAGACACATTAGAAGAGATGGCTACTTCAACCAAACTTCACAAGTGCCTTGTTTCTTAATGTCACAAGCCATTCTTGCTTAAGATGATAACAACCTCTTTCTAATATATTAGCTTATGAAATTCCATTTTTGCCTAAGAGGTCTAATTAAAGCAAGGCAAAGCTATATTTAATAACATTCAGCTGCCTGAAATAATTATTAGAGAAATCCTTAAGGTTTTACCAGAAAGTGGCTTAATGTCTCAAATAAATGTCAAGTTCCCCAAATCAAACCAGTAGGTAACTTAATGAGGAGGAATAAAAGTCACCGTTCTCTATATTATCTCATTTTTCTTTCATAAAAGAAAACAATCACGCAATGTAGGGAATCAGAATTTGTTTTTATATCCCTAGAGTTATAAACATTTGTATCAAAATATTTACAATTATAGTATATGAAATAATCTATTAATGAAGAAGCCAAATACAGTACTAGAATAACCCACCAATGCAATGCAAATTACATGAGACATGAAAATCACAGAAAAAAAGTAAAAGACAAGGGAACGCATGGTTCACTCCAGTCATAATTCAACTTTTTTTTTAAACAAAATGTGACTATCTTTTTCTAGTTATATCTGTCTGTTGATATCCTTCTGGATATAAGACATCCTTGAACAGGTGTATGGTGACCAAATTATAATTTAAGAATTTATTATCCCATAGCTTTTTCTGACCAGTATCTCTACCCTCAGCCCAGCAATTTAGTAACCTACCTTCAACATTCCCTTAAACATAATACACATAGAGAAATATACTTAGTAATAGTCCCTTTACATAAATACCAGAAACTATAGCATAACAACCCCCCCCCATAAAAAGAAATGTATATAAGAAATGGATACAGATATCCCTAGGAAAGAAATGTAGGCAAGATGTCTCAGACTCTTCTTCCAGGTGATCTTCTAAGGGCAATAAAAGAAACTATTTCTGAAAAGAAGCCCTTTAAGGCAGAAATCTGAGATGGCTTAAAATAGCTGCTGTAGACAGAGCTCTGCCCACTGAACCAGGAATATCACACTACTTCTAAATCCTCTACAGGAATACCCCTTCAGCCCCAACAATACAGCTACCCTCTGACTGGATACCCCAAAAGTTTCTCCTGTTTTAAAAAAGAAACTATCCGCCCATCACAGGATTTTATTGATCTCTTGGGATTACATTTTTTTTTCCTGAGAGCAGGCACTCTATTCTTATCATAACTGAAATATAGTATGCTTAATACTCAATAATCATATAGCACCTTCCCCCACGTCCCCAGTATTTGCTCTTTGATTTAGGTTGGTAAATGTTTTAATTGGCTTACAGAACTTCCATCTTTATCTAGACAACAGTGTGTTGAGAGGAAACCGCTCCAGCCAGGGACCACTCAAAGCTACAGTGACCACTGAATTTTGATGTTATGCTCTGGCCCCCAGTGTTATTTTGGTCATCATTAGACAGAACTCCCTCAAACATCTCTAATTCAGAGGAAGCTTGACAGACTTGCATGGCAAAGAGCCACATGCATCTCTCTCATGTCACACTTACAAGACACATTGTGTGCACTGAGGGTGGGGGAATCCTAAAACCCAGGACCTTATTTTGGCACTGTGGTGAGCATGCCCTTTGAACCTACAGATTGTGGGACATTTTCAGCTTTGGCTCTAGAGAATCTAGAAAAACTCCAGATAAGCTGCCCTGGCTTTACGTGAGAGTCTAGCAGAGTCCACACCAGGAGGCCTCCAGGAGGGACAGCTCAGCGTAGCATGACAGAGGCTCTGCCTATCCCCACCTAACTCCCAGGTCCTCCGGGGTAAGAGCTTTGATTTCTTGGTTAAGCCAATCCCACAAACTTGCCCTTATAAACCATCTCTCTTTTTACTCTTTTGTCAGAAAGGCCACCAAATAAGGACATTGGCTTCGTGGCCAAAGCTCCCACTAGACTACTCGCTTGGGATCTGAATTTGGTGACTGAATTCCAGAAGTCACCCTCAGGAGTGGAGCCAGTGGTATGGCAGCTGCTGAGACCCCAAGTGGCATATGTAACTGAGGCTAGATGAGGCCGTACTTGGTGGCTAGAGGGGGACTCTCTGGTGGCCTCAAGGAAGCATCAGAGTAGTAGCCAACAACTTTCTTCCAAGGATGGGCACTTGGGCAGTAGAGAATCCCACCCCAACCCCCAGGCATGGTTTGGGTGTGGGCCTCTCCCACTCTTCCTTCCCCCCTCCCCTCCCCCACCCTTCCCTCGGTTATTTCTATACAATGACTTCTGCTTCTCTCCCAGGTTAAGCTGCTTCCTCCTCCCCACTCCCGCCCCACCCCCTAGAGCCCTACAAGCCAGTTCAGCTTATTTCTTCCTCAGGACCATATAGAGAATGCCAATGATGAAACTGAAGCAGAAGCAAATCCAGGTCAGGATGAAACAATAGCCTTGGTGGCTGCTGTAGGCAAAGTTCCTTTCGCTGTAGGCATAGTGATGCGTGTAGATAGACACGCCAACCAGGATGCACAGCCCTGCAAGAAAAGGGGAGCTGTCACGGCTGGTACTTAAGTGGTTTTGTTTTGTTTTTTTTAAAGATCCCATTTCCCTCGACAACAATGAAAAGGTTGCTCTGTTTGTTTGCCTAGATTTAGTCTTGATGGTATGTTGGTGGATTAGAGATATCTGGACTTTCATCTCTGTACTGGTTTGTGTGCAATGAGGAATAAATCATAAAACATCCTGCTTTCCACCTGCCTTTCCCATCTGGACCCCTGTAGGTGTAGGTATGGCTTTATGAGAGCAGCATAGACTTTTACCAAACTGAGTGTTTCTGGGAAGAATGGAGAAGATGGCGAATTGCAATAATGGCACACATCATGGCAATAGCTGCATCTTTTCTAGCCTTCAGTATAGAGGGGCTCCTGATGGTTCCCAACCACTTGGTAGCTCCTAGGGACATTAGCTTTTTAAACAACAAAACATATGAGGGTTGTTAATCCAAGCAGCAATAGCAGGCCATCAACAGGTAGCTAGAAGAGAGAACAGCCCAAGGCAACGTCACACAGCCATGAACTCATCTGAGGCAGTGGCTGAAGCAATGATGTGAGAACTAGTAAAGCCTTTCCTACAGGGCTAGGGATGTCTGCAGCTCAGTGGTAGGGTATTTGTTCAGCATTTCAAGGCCCTGGGTTCAGTCCCCAGCAGTGGGAAGAAGAAGAGGAGGAGGAGGAAGAAGAAAAGGAAGAGGAAGAAGAAGCAGCTCTCCTATAAAATAGATTCTGGTCTGGATACTCACAGCACACCAGCATGGTGGAGCCTGAGAGGAAGAACCGGTTTCCCTTCTCCATGGTGAAGAGCTGGAACACGAAGACCACAAGGGAGATTATAGATAAGATGATGGAGAGGATCATGAAAGCTTGCACTGCCTTGATAGCATCTGTGAACACAGGAGCAGGAGCATTAGACAACCTGAGATTCTGGACGTCTCCCTGACCACGCCCATGGCGGTCTTGACGTTGGTGTCTGTACGCATACCTTCATTGCCATATGATAGAGGGCTGTCACAGTTACCGCCAGTGCAGTTCTTCCAAAGCCCTACAGACGATTCTACATTATCTAAAACCATCCAGACCTGAAACCAGAAGGAAATGGAGATGATTAAGAACTGCCCTTCTGCTCTCAAAACAGAACATCATTTGTGTGTCAAGAACAAAGCTTAACCAAGATACCCTGTGTGGCTGTAAATATGGCTAAGCCTCTTGTCTCTGCAGAAATTAGAGCCAAAGTCACAAAAATCCCATACAAGGGGATTGTGACTCAAGAAGAAGGTCATCTTCCTTCTTCCTTCTTTGGACTTCAGTATTCATGCTATATACAGAGAGAAGAGAGAGACAGAGTCAGAGACAGAAACAGAGAGAGAGAAGAAGAGGAAGAGGAAGAGGAAAAGGGGGAGGAGGAGGAGGAGGAGGAGGAGGGAGAAGTTGATGAGGAAATAAAAACAAAGACCAGGCTGCCTCCCAAGTGTTGGTACTAAAGGCGTGAGTAACCATGCCCGGGAAAGTGTGTAGCCCAGGCCAGCCTCAAACTCGTGATCCTCTTGCCTCCACCTCCTTCAAGTAAACCCTACCATCACAATGGGCTAGTTGCCTTAACTTATAAGCCCAAGAAGCGGGTTCATTTTGTCTGAGACAACACAGCAAATTGGATGCTAGAAATGACCACTAGGGGTCAGAGCAGCCCCGGGTTCGGAGCGCAAAGACCAGAGCTCGCTTTATGATCGGTTTGGTTTTGTTTGTTTGTTTGTTTGTTTGTTTGTTTGTTTTGGGAGGGGGGCTATTTGGTTCACCTGGCGACGAGTTAATCCTACCAAATTCCACTTCACAGGCCGATTTCTGCCCAAAACTTGAATTGGACAAGCTAATAACCAAAGCAGTGTTCTTATTCTCTCATGTCCACCACCATCTAGTGAAGATTCTCTGCAGGGTTTAGCGCAGGGACGGAGAGCTTTCACTCCTGAGCAGGGCACGGGCATCTTTGCCAGCCCTCCTGGTTGGAATGCATTTCTCCTTTCTTCCACTTCCCTTCTTTCTCTAACAGGAGCCACGCCCACCCACCCATCCTCCAAATGCGCCTCAATCTCCACCTTCGGTAGAGAGACTCCTTCAAGAAGCTGAAGATGCCTCCTTGTTCTTCCTGCCCGTAGAAGAATCACTGGAGGTTCCTTGGTCATTTCATTCTTTGGCTTAGGAGTATTCTTTTCCCTCCACTCCCCACAGCTAAACTGGAAGTTCTCTGCACTGTGACTTTGTAACCCCACACCCCGACACCACCACCAAAAATAATTCCAACAACCCCTCCAAGGATGAATGAACAAGAGGATGTGACTCACGTTGGAGATGGTGGAGACAAACAGCATAATGGCAGTGGCGATGTGAACCACAAAAAGACCGGCCAGTAACACCAACATCTTGGCTTTTCAGTGACTCTTGAACAGAGAATTCTGAAAAACAAAAGACAGGGAAGACCAAAAGGTGACTGTCAACGTTCCTTCAGACAACCCCCCCACCTCACTTTGTGGGCCCCCGTTAACACAAGAAAAAAAATGACAATTTTTAAAATTCAAAATTGCAGCAGAATTTCTAAAAGCTGAGTTTCACTTTATCTGGTATCTTTTTATCCCTAAGTGCCTGCTCGTCTATGAACAGACATGTATTTCAGTTCTGTTCCCACGTTTATAGAATCATTTCTTTAATACAATGACTATTAAAGGATATAATGTCCATTATGTTAAAAAGAGCGTTCTATGTTTTATAACTGCTGTCAATGTTTTCTTTGTGGTTTACAGTCCCAAAAGTAGGGCTTTGAGTTTTGAAGAGGCTTTTGTCAGCTCACTGCAGCAGCAGCAGCATACAGTTCCAGTTTGCGTGAGGAGAGCATCCTTACTCCCAGCAAAACGCTCACCCAGCAGTTTGGATAGAAATGATGTGTTCTGCAGAACAAGCCACTATTACTCAACGGCCATAGAGCAAATTGGCTCCACTAATTTGATCCCGGATGAGACGTAAAATGGGAGAGATACAAGTTCTGTTATTACCATGCTTTTTGGCATCCAGTAGCATGACAATCTAATTACAGTCTACCGGCCTGATCACTTACTGATTTAGCATTCCAGACTAATATTTGCAACACCTGCGCCTTTGGCCCTGAGCGGCTGTTGGTGGGAAGGCTGTTGCCGGTCCAGGGCAATGTTGGCTTTCTTACGGCTCAACATGACAGCTCTGGGGCTACAGAAGGGTAAAGCCCGAGAGAACATCAGACGTGCTTTCTACTGGCATGTGATGTGTATGCAACTTCAGTCATTCAGGACCCATCCCTGAAGACAAATGGGTACATAAATCACCATTCGGAAGACTAGGATCTAATAGAAATTAACAGTGGGGGGGGGGGGTCAACAAAAGTTCAAAGCCATAATTTCAGCAAAGGCCACTAGTCTTAAAACTAGGAACAAAAGGAAGTATAAGTGTAAGGAAGTAAGTGACCACTGAGCTGTGCTGATGTCTGTCAGCTGCATCAGCTCTTCCTCACGCCTGTGACAGTTAGGTGCGAAGCCAGCTCAGGCAGACATCAAAAGGAAAGGGCCGGAGTTATTCGCCCTGCAGGCAGGGAGTGTGTGAGGTTGCAGCAGCCTGAGAGGAGATGGCTGTGTGGATCCTGCAATTGCTTCCTTCCCCCCTCACTCCACCTGACTTAATTGATGCTTTGACTGTGCTTTAAAGCCACTTTCATGCTACAGGAGGTATTTATTAGAACACGGATACTATCATTATTCTGACATTTCAGGTGTCTTTTATCTCCTCTCACTTTCTCGTTAGGCACTCATAAGCGAACGTGATCTCCTGGATGCCTGGGTTCTTGGCTCTTTCTAGACACTGGTTTCCACTCTCCAAAAATTTCTTCCCCACCTGCTCCTTCCCTCCAGTTTGGGGGGAATGGTGAGAGAGGGGCAGAGAATGTTTCCAATTTACTGTGAATGACAAAGTTGATGACACTTTCCTGCTGCCACTGGGGAGAGACTGGGATTGTCTGGCCTGTGAGCCCTCTTTCCTGCACTCACTGCTGCTTTTCTGGAGCTGTCACACACCTCCATCATTCCCAGCTTGGCTTTCATGTATGGAGAAAAGGGGTTTGGGGAGTTAGAAGTTGACTTAGAATTATTCCAAAGCACTTGGATCTCTGCCTCAGTCTCCTCATAGATGAAGTGAGGTGATGATGCCAATTATATCCAGAAGTGTGAGGGTTCCACTGGATTATATAAGCAAAACTGCCTTGTGCCGCATCGGGCACGTGGTATCAATAACAGGGTTGCCCTGATTGTTGCTATTGCTACTGTTTTCCTTCTGTGAGGCAGAAGACCTGTTGCCCACCCAATCCAGTCACTCAGTCACAGCCCCACCCAATTGAGTCACTCAGTCACAGCCCCTCCCATGTCAAGGTCAATGAATAAGACGTTTACAGGCTAATTAACCAGGCAGCATGTGGCTAAAATCATTTGGGTCTTCAGAAATTGTCATTTTTGCCTAATCCTTGCCCCTTGAATGGGGAGAGTCACAAGATCATGTCCTCCAGAATCACCAGAGAAAACTGGCTTTTCTCAACCCTTCTGACATATTCTCTGTTCCAGGCTTATCCTCTGGAATAAAGCCGGCTCAAGGCAGGAAATTATGAGAATTACAGAATGGGTACTTGTGTCCAACCCTCCTTGACCCTTCGACAGCTCTCCCGTTCATTTTGTTTATAATTTACAAATATCCTCCTAGTTGTGAGAGGTAGTTGAGGAGGAGCCAAGAATGAAATATAATCCACCAAGTGAGGCCTCTTTACACGAGTCACCTGACAGGTGGGTGGGATTCGGGAGACTTCCTGTCTCCTCAGCTGAGCTGGGACCTTTCCAGCAGAGTCCATCTTATTTCATCCCACTTACAGTCCCATCCAGGGATGAAGTTCCCCATCATATCTGGGAAGTATGTCCTCTCCCGGCCACTCCACCTCACGTCTTACCTCACCACGTGCTCGCCTAGTCCTTGTCCCCTGACTACTGTCAGATAGGAGAACAAGTGAGGGGTCTCAAACCAAAAAGTGACTCTTTTATCTGACACTAAGAGGGGGTGCTAAGGCAGAGAGCAAATATCCCAGATCAATGAGTGTTCTTCACGAACAAGAGTATACAGTTCCCCCTGCTTCTGACTCCTGTGCGAAGCCACTGTGGAGGCTGTTTGGGTGGAGTTCATGCAGAATACATTTCATCTTTTCACTGTCCCAAATTTGTCAGTTCTTATCAGCATCATCCATTGTTGGGTTAGAGGGGTTTCCTGTTTTGTTTTGTTTTGTTTTGTTTTGTTTTGTTTTAGACAGGGTTCCCATGTGTAATAGAGCCCTGGCTTCCTGGAATCATTTTGTAGACCAGGCTAGCCTCGAACTCACAAAGATCCTCCTGCCTCTGCCTCCTGAGTGCTGGGATTAAAGGTATGCACCACCATGCCCACGCCCAGCAAAACTCACTTCCAAAATGCTTGAAAAGACAATGGAACATCTTAGAAAATATCTGTGTTGGATCACCCATAGTTACCCAGGCCCTGTATTAGGAGCCTACCTGTTACCCCTCGGGCTAGAACAGCTGTTCTCAAGCTGTGGGTTGAGATCCCTTTGGGGGTCAAACAACTCTTTCACGGGGGTTGCATACATGAAGTCCTGAATATCAGATATTTACTTTGTGATTCATAACAGTAGAAAGATTACAGTTATGAAGTACCAATGAAAATAATTTTATGGTTGAAGGGTCCCAGCATTAGGAACGTTGAGAGCCGCTGGTCTAGAAGGACAAAAGCCCTCAAGGTCTTTTCAGAAAATGGTGGAGGTTGCTGGGTGGATATCTGGGAAGCTAGCAAACAGCAAGTAAGAATGAGTCTAAGCTCATGCTCTTGAGGTCTCCACAACCCCCCCCCCATGGTCTTTTGAGACCACTTCCGGTCTTGGGCACAAAATATACCTCACTGTTATAGCACTGGCCTAGCAGGTTCAGTGTCCTGGGACGGGTCTTCAGTACCACCATGAAAACAAAGCAAACGAAAGTCTGAGAAGCATTCAGACGATTTTGAAAGTATGGCCTGAGACAGCTTGTGTCTCGCTGAAGCAACAGTGGAATTCTCCCTCGTTTTTCTCCAGAATGCTGTGGTTAGCATTCTTCAGTGGAGAGCGCAGCCCTCGTTCTTGAGGGGTGGACCAAACCCAGAAGCAGAAGACACAGCACCACAGCTCTGAAGGTCCCAGCGTAGCACCTCCCTCCCCTCGAGCAGAGGGGACAGACCCCAAGTGTGTCCTCTGCTGTCAGGGACCCCCATACCAGGAATGTGGCTCATGGTGCTTTTATGCTCCCTAGTGAGGGCCATCACACCTGGTCAATTCACAGTGTTTTGAACGGTTGTGTGTGCTCAAGATCTAGAGAAACTAAGAAACAACCAAAAGGCTTGAACGGCCACTCTAGAAAGAAGTAACTAATAGGAAAAATGGGGATCAAACACTTGGAGCCAAGTACAGTGGAAATCACTATGTAGCCCAGACTGGCCTCAAAGTTGTGGCAATCCTCCTGCCTCCTTCCTGCTGAGCTAACATTCTGGGTGTACAGAGCTGCACAATTCATTGGAGAATGGGTGAGACTCTAGCCAAGAGACGGTCTCTATGGATGGCAAGACCATACAAGATGCTTACTGGGACTGTGTGTGTGGATGTGGCTGGCTGAAACTTAGTTTAGTAATTTCCGGGAAAGGGTGGGGTGTCTGAGACCATCCATTACTAGGAAGAAAAGAGCAGTAACGGCTCAGCTGCCATTTCTGCCTCTACCTGGTTTCCTGCCTGAGGCCTCACAGTCAGGTGTGACCTGTGTTATCTTGCTCTGGGTCTCTAATGTCTCCCCCATTGTCAGGATTCTAGTCTGGATGCTGTCACCAGCCCCTCCCATGACACTTTCTCTAACCTTTTCTTCCGCATGCTTTCTCTGTTCTGATGGAATTTAGTTATCTAACCATGTCCCTCCTCAACCTACAAACCTTCATCTCCCCACCACAACTCAGACAAGCACAGGTCGCCAGGAAAAAAGACTCCAGACAGCTGCCCATGGAATCCTGGAAATTTGACTTCCAAAAATGAAAGCTGCTTTTATGTCCTTCCCCTAGTAACTACCTATTAATTTTTTCACCAAGGTCAAATTCTGCCTCCTTTTCATAGGTCTGAAGGTTTTTTTTTTCCTCCCTCCTGTTACGTTATAGTCCTTTTGTAGTCCCATTAAAGTCCCAAATGGCAGCCTGCATGATGACAGAGTTCTTTGTGGACATGTTTGGCTTCCCCACCCTGAGGTGTCTGAGTTCCTAAGGGCAGACTCTATGACAGGTTGCAGAGACACATCATTAATGAACAAATAAATGAACTAAAGAGGACAATATTTTCTTCAATATGGAAAAATAACAACAAAGTGACTGAAGGCCTCATACGGGACACAGCATGCCTCCTTTGTCTTTTTTCATTTTTATTTTATGTGCATGGGTGTTTTGCCGACATGTGTGTCTGTGTAACATGTATGTCTGTGTGCTATGAGAGTGTGGCCCATGGCGCCAAGCCCCCTGGAACTGGAGTTACAAACAGTTGTGAGCCACCAGCTATGTGGGTAGTGGGAATTGAACCTAGGTCCCCTGGTTCTCTTAATCACTGAGCCATCACTCCAGCGCCTCCTTTTTTTTAAGGTAACATATACTTTAGTCCTCTGTCATTTTTATAAATTACTTGATTCATCACTACAAGTATTAGACCGAGCATCTTATTATACACAAACTTCATATTATTTATTTCCATTTAATTTTTGTAACTACTTCATGTAAATATGGAACATCCAGGCTAAGGGATAGCTTTAAAAATTGCTTCTAGGACCATGAAACTTATCTACAAACTCAATCTGAAAAACTATGCAAATCACACTTAAACTCAACCTGTTCTGGGGAACTACCTACCAAGGCCGAATTAGAAAAATATCCTCCCAACAAGACATATAGCCCATGGAATTCGTGTATAATTCAGTTGGTAAAAGTGAGGTCTTGCTTATTCTGGAGGTAGGTGGCACATACCTCTAATCCCAGCATTTGGGAGGCAGAGCTCTATGAGTTCAAGGCTACCCTGATCTGCATAGTGAGCTCCAAGAAAGCCATAGTGAGACCTTGTTTCAAAACTAACAATTAATTAAAAAGAGTGTTTTTGTAGCCCTCAGGAAGCTCTTGATTCAGTCCCCCAGCAAACACACATGCATGCACACATGCACACACACAAACAAGGCACAGCTAAGTCCTGAGATTATTCTCTGACTAGGGCCTCCTCTGTCCTTCTGTCTCCTACTGGCTGACTGCAAATTAGGGTGAAAGCTTTCTCACACCTTCTAATCAAAGACCTGGCACCTCCTGCAATGCAGGAGGGAAGAGGAGAGGCAAAGCCGCTCTGAAAGTGGCTGGGTCAATTGGCCTTCATGAGTCATCCCCAACCGTGCACATCTTCCTCAGCGTGACATTGGAAATGCTTCTGAGGCTACCTGGGAAACTTGCAGGGTGGCATGGAAGCCTGTCTGCCCTCCTCCGTGTGAAAGCCGTTCTTGCTGTGCTTGGTTTTTCGAATGTGTTTGTATTCCCATTGAGGATCATTTTAGATGGCGAAATAGATGGCCATAGGACATAAAAGCCAGTGAAAAGGAAGCGCTGCCCTTGGGGAGCAGTGTGGAGGATGTGTCTGGAGGAGGGAAAGGCTGGGATTAAAGGCAAGCTGAGTGAATGGGGCCTTGGATGAGCTTTCCTGGCCATTGTTATTGTTGTTTTATGTCATGTGTACTTTTCCATCCTCAACATTGTTTTACATACAGATGGAGAGGGAGGCATGCATCTCTGTGTGGGAAACAGGGTGGGGGCATCCTAAAGGACCAAGTCTTCCTGTTTCTGCATATGGGGTGTTCAGTGTGGGAAGAAAACACTGCAAGTTGCCCTTGGCTCTGTATGTCTCATGCTTCAAGTTCTGGTCCAGTCTGTGCCCATCAACAACTGAGCAGTGAAAGAACCAGAGATCTGGATGCTTCAGGGAAGCAGCTGTTTCTTTGTGGTCCAGGGGCAAAGGGACTAACATCGACAAAGGTGGCCTGTCATAAATAGTGCAGTCTCTTTGGGGCTAATATAGACTGTATAGACTGCCACACATAGTTAGAATATAGTACCAAGGAGTAAATAGATATGCTAGAAGGAAGAGGAGAGGAGGGAAAGACATGGGAAGAGACAAGGAAAGGAAAAGAAGAGGACAAAGGGGAAAAAAAGACGTAAGAAAAGATGAAGTGGGAAGGAAACAAGAAGAAAAGCGGGGGTGGAGGAGGGAGAAAAATCAAAAAGGAAAGAAAGGGAGAAGGGAGGGAGATAGGTCCAATTAGAAAGGTGTGGCTGATTCCCACAGTCTATCTGGCTAATGGCCAGAGATGAAAGATTTTTGCAAAACCTGTCAGCTTGGTGAGATCCCGGAAGGCAGAATCCCACGTGATAAAGAGCAGACCCTAAGTTCAAATTTCTTAAAGACCTCATAGGGTTAGTATGAGAATTGAAGAGTCTGTACCTAACACAAAGCAAGCCATGTTGTAGTCATATTTGTTCATTAGTGTAATGCTCAGGCCAGTGAGGTGGCCTTAGGCTTCTCTGCAGCCTGAGAGCCACGGACTATGCAAAGGCAAGGAAACAGCATGAATATTGTTTTTTCAGATGCATCCACAGAGACACCCCACCCTCATGTCTCTCTCTCATATTTCCGTTTATCCTCCATTAAGTCCATGGAGTGGGTGGGTCTGGACAACATCTGCAAACCTGGGCTGTGAGGCCCCATTTCAGCCCACGCCCTCGGGCTGCAGCTGGCCGTTGTCGGGGAGGATGTCTCCCGGGTGAGGACGGAAGCTTCCGTTGCCTTTTGCTCTTGACAAAGGAGAAGTACTCCTGCAGCCAGATTGTCCTCCGGGGAGAAGTTGCCAAGATAATAACTAGGGTTTGGTAAGAAAAATCAAGGTGTGGCTGGGCCCTGGAGGCTCCTAGGTACGCCTGACAGCAGATGGCAGCAACATGCTTCAACCAGCAACGGCTGAGAGAGCGGGACTGCGCGCAGCAGGGGCACCCAAGTGTGCTGGGTGGGCTGCTGGCTTGGCTCAGTCTCAGAGAAGTTGGCTACTTAGTGGTGAGAGGTATCAGGCTCCTTCAGTCATGCCCTTTGACCAAGACCTCTGCCTCCCAGGTAACAAAGTTGGAATGAAGTCACAGTCATACATGTCCACTCCAGCTCGGTTTTCTTCCTCTTATCTGGGGTGTGTGTGTGTGTGTGTGTGTGTGTGTGTGTGTGTGTAGAAGACAACCCTTGGTGTCATTCGTTTCTTAGTTGTCCTTCACTTTGGTTTATTGTTGTTTTGTTTATGAGATGGGGTCTCACTAGTGGCACAGAGCTCACGAGTCAGCTAGGCTGGCTGTTTATAAGCCCCAGGGACTCTCCTGTCTCCCTTTTACCATAGTTGAGGTTACAAACCCAAGCCACCACACCCAGCTGCTCACGTGGGCTTTGGGAATCAAACTCGGTTCCTCTGCATGGTGAGCACTTTACCAGGCAAGCTCTCTCCCCAGGCCCTCCTCTGATATTCTGAGACAGAATCACTATGTAATTCCTGCTAGCCTTAAACTCACAGCAATCCTCCTGCCTCTGCTCACCCTTGTGTTGGGATTAGAGAGGCTTGCAGCACCATAACCAGCTCTTGTCTGGGGGTTTGTCAGTTTACTAGAGGCTCTGTCCCTCCCACAGCTTTCCAGTCGATCAGAGTTAGACAGTCCTTCAAAATAGCTCCAATGGTCTACACAAAGGGTCTTTCTGAGGCCGTTGGCTCTTCCTTCACACTGCTTTCTAAGGCCCACCCAGGACAGACAGCTGGCCCTGTCAAACCCCGCCCTGCCAGCCCTAAGACCGGTTGGTTTCCATCTTCAACCCAGGGCCACACCCTCAACACTGGCAGAGTCCCCTCCCTAGGCAGCTCAGGAGCAGCCTCAGGAGCAAAGGGAAGCCCCTGTGCTCAGCTTTGTGTGAACAAAACTCTCTGTTGGGGTTAAAGTTTCTCCCCTTCCCCTCTCTCAGACCCCAAGGGAAAGAGCTTAGGTTTCTGAAAGCAGAGGTCTAAGATCAAGGTACTCACTGGGCTATGAGAGGAGAAACACTGCAACTCTATCTGTGAAACCCTGTGTCCCCAAACATGCATCAACCATGCCGAAACTAAGAGAAGAAAAAGATTTTCATGGAGGACAAAACCCAGAATTCTGATCCAAGGGCTATTCTGAGACAGAGTGTTAGGGGGCTGTCAAGGGGAGGAGTCGGAAATAAGAGCAGCCTTGCCACATCTCCCTTGCCTGCTTGCTTTCTCCTCACTGGGCTCTTCTTAGACCTCTCTGTTTGACTCATCCCTCAAGCACCCAGTTCTGCTCACACCCTCCCAGCTGCCTCCAGTTCTCTAGCCTTCCGTTTCCTCCCGATGTGTTCTCCTTTTGCTCTCATCTACACCAGCACCTGCTCTCCCTCTTTGAGAGGTGGGCGTGTCTTACCCAGGACCAGCTCCGTTTCTGAGTCTGATTTTGCTCCTAGTGAATTGACGTCCTCATAGACCCCTCGTGAGATGGCACCCTTTGTTCCGTAAACCAAACAGCTTCCTTCTTTCCAAGAGCAGGTGATACACAGGGCTATCTCAGGTGGGTTCTTTGAATTCTGGGCCCAAGGAATCTCAAACCAGGTAAGGCAGCAGAAACCGACTGGCCCCTGCCCCTCCTGGCTTCTACTCCTCGTATTGAATGCAGAGCCATGCACATGCCAGACAAGCACACTGCCAGCGGACTATGTCGCTAGCCTCTTGCTAATGGATGAAGTTAGCCATTCACAAAAGTTCAAGGGAGGTTTTGAAAACAGAAGTGGCAACGTCCTACGTTTTTCAGAGCCTCGGGGGTCTTGGTGGCCTAGATGTTTCTTCTTTCTTTCTTAGTGACTTTCTTTTGATCACAGGGAAGATGCAAGGCGAGACCACAGCCCCAATCTTCCTACTCAGTCATCTCCCCTTCCTCCCCACAGTTACCGACACAGTGCCCTATTATAACTGCCTGTTTGAAAGAAGACTCCATGCGAGACTCAGGAAAGTCTGATTAAGTCCAAGCCGCATAAAGCTTAGAGGACTGGTCATGAAGAGCCTCTTCAGTCCCTGAGAAATGCTCTTTCTGCAACAGGGAAGAAAACATTCACACATGCACACTCACACATAAAACCAATATTTTGCTTAAAGTGGTGGCACACCCCTGTAAGCCCAGCACTCAGGGAGGTAGAGGCAGGTGGATCTCTGGGAGTTTGAGGCCAGCCTGGTCTACAAAGCAAGTCCAAGATAGCCAAGGCTACACAGAAAAACCCAGTCTCAAAAAACAAAACAAAACAAACAAACAAAAAAGGAAGATTCAGAAGCAGCAGTGTCCACGTTTGTATTTTTTCTCTTTTTCCTTTAGTGTCAGGGAACACTCCCCCCTTCCCCCCCTGCCCCCCGAGCCTACTCAAGTTGAGGCAAGGGTTTCACATGTCAGGATACCAGGGAATGAAGTGTTACAGTCTTCTTGGGGACTTATGTTTGGGAAATACATGATAAAAATCCAAGGAGACCCTAATCCATGTGCATTCTTTGATTCTGGAAGAACCGGGACAACCCAGAAATTCAGGGGCACCTGAGAATAATATTCCAAAAACAAGACTTAGGTCCAAAAAATTCTAGTTCCGTGGCAATCAAGAATCATAGCCCTTCAAAGAACTGACCTTAAATTTCCATCAGTCAGACAGGGGCTCTTTTGATTAGCACAATGTTGCCACACCAGGTTGTAAGACTGTGCAAGCAAACACTACACACACTACGAACCAAATTAGAGAGCCATCCCCAAACGCCTGGTAGAAGGTTGTGTTTCAAGGATTGGGTTGATTTAACTGTGAGCTAGTATCTAAGAATCTCAGATGCCTCTGAGAGCATGTTAGGTAGTTTTGTATACATACATAGTAAGTTACAGCAGGGACCGAGCAGGCGCTTAGAATATGAGACCGTTCAGAATCAATCATATAAGAAGAATGTGACTGGGAGGGGTGGTCTTAATATTTCAAAGATGCACTTTCTGCCAGCAGTGGGGATACAGGCCTGTAACCCCAGCATTCAGGAAAGAAGGGTGGAGAAAGTCCTAGGTCCCAGCCTGGCATTCATAGAGAAAGCTTATCTCGAAAAACAAAACAGCAGAGGGTAGTGTCGTATGACCTGAATCTCAGCACTCAGGAAGCAGAAGCAGGTAGGTCTCTGCGAGTTCAAAGCCCGTCTGGTCTACATAGCAAGTTATAGGGCAGCCAGGGCTACAGAGTGAGACCCCGTATTTGAATAATAAAGAAAAGAATAAAACAAGAGGATGTGGATAATCAAGCTGTGCTAACTAAACATTAAGTGAAGATGAAGTATCTGGAGGAACCGGAGTGTGAACGTTGGGTGGGGCAGCAGCAGAACCAGAATTGAAAACTTTTTTCCCCCTGTGGGTTATTTCAGGCCTGCAAAACAAGAACTTTCAGAGAAGCCAATTTTTGCTGAATTTCAGAAACTCTGAATGATTTGCTGTCCAGCAAAGAAGGATGGGTGTGGGTGTGCGTTCTGAGACGCGCACACTCTGCGTTCCCCTCCCTAACATTCCAAGCAGCTATGAGCCACGGGACAGCCATGTGTCCATGACGAAGTTAAGACTTCTGCATGGGGTAAGACAACATGATTACCTTCACATTTTTGCTGTTAACTTTGTTTCTGAGACCGAGTTTCGCTGTGTGCCCACGGTGGCCTTGAAACCCTTAGCAATCTTCTGCCTCAGTTCCCTGAGCCCTGGGATTACAGGTATGAACTACCACGCCCAACTTCCAAATTTAAAATTCTATAAAAGTGATGAATGAAGAAAAGAAAGAAATGAAACGGGTTTGTCGCATGTCTTTCACCTTGGCCACATTCCCGGGGGGAGACGCCTTCAGGTTTTGTGTCAGGAAAGCAGTTTTGCCTCCATGGAAATGTGCCCAGCTTATTATGCTGCAGTCTCAAAGCCAGAAACAGCCAAGGGGCCCTGCATTCCCGTCAGCTTCCATGGAGTCCTTCCTCCTCAGGGCTGGACACCAAAGACGGTGAGAAAGCCAGCCAGTCTTTCTCAAGGTCTGGAGACAGAGGAATGTCCTCTGGCAGAGGGCTGCCCCTTACTACTGACCCATAGCCACAGTCTTGGGACATAATTTGCCCCAGTTAGCCCTTGATGGCCTTCTGCCAACTCCCAGGACAGTTTAGTGCCCTGAACAATGTAAAATCTGGGGACTCTCTGACAGGGATGCCAGAGCGGATGTCCAGCAGCCCTGGACAGTACTCTGTCTCCACCCTGTTCTGCAAACTCGGGGTATAACTGGAGCTGCCTGAGGGTGGAAGGCCATGATCGGGGGGACATGGGGGGGTAATGGTGGTGGTGTTGGAGGAGGGGGGAGATGGACTCTTTTTCCAGGACAGCCAAAGACTTAGAGCTGAAGCCCAGGAATGTTCACAGTCCAGGTGCTCTCCCACTACTTAGAGAGAAAACAGCAAAAGCCAGAGTAGTGATTTTTTTTTTTTTTTAAATTATCCTCCAACTGCTGGGTGGGGGAGGAGGGACAGGAGGACACAAAGCATTATATTCTCATTTATCAAGGGGCAGCGGGATTTGAGACAGCCCCACAGGGCATGTAATTGGTGTCAGTTTTCCCCTCCAGCGTTCTCTTTCTGCTGGTCTGTTCAAGGCTGCCTGGTTTCAGCCAGATCAGAGCTGCACACAATCCTGTGTGCAATCTTCACAGGAAACTGTGGCTGTGGACTTATCAACGGCTTCACTGGTTCACACCCATGCAGCCTGGAAGTAATAAACATTGGAAGCAGAGGCAGGTGTTCCCCAAGTCTTGAGAAGTGGGTCCTAGCACTTACTCATCACCCCACCTTGGGGAAACGGGGTAGATTCACAAACTGATTACTTTTAAATTTTATCTTCCAACCAGAGACCAGCATTTCTAAAGAAAAAAGGCGCCTCACTTCTTCAGGCAAGCTGAGTCCTGTCACTCTCCTCAGGCTTGTTTACGAGGGGGGGGGGCACATCTGTGTCGAAACGGACCACACCTCCACAGACATCAACTAAAAAACGCTAGGCTCATAAAAACAAAAGCAAACAAGAGCCCGGTGCTTTTGTTCATTTTGCAATCGGCACGTGGGTTTGTAGTACGCTGAGTGGGTTTCCACCATCCACTTAGAAAATTCTTTAACCAGTTCTGATAGATTCTCCCCGCCCCCCCCAAGTTAGCTCCCAATGCAGCTGGCTCCGGTGGAAGCACAAAGCCATTCAACAGTTTTACAGGAATCCCTGAAGTCCCCCAGCCCCACCCTCTTCCCCCTGGCTTCTTCCCCCACCTCCACATCTGGCCAAAGATTCTGGAACCCACCCCAGTCTTCCCACCCCGCCACATCAACCCCTCCTGAGTTTTATTTGAAACACCCTTTGCCTCTGTTTCCCTAACGGTTTTTCTTTAAACAAACCAATCCCCTCTCCCCATCCTGTGAGAAGGAGGTGGAGGGAAAACCAGACGGGAAGACATACTTAAACAGACATGAACAGGCAAGAAGGGGGCAGTGAGGGCAGTAGCAAAAGCCCAGCCATTCATCCACCATCACCCACAAGCATAAAAGACAACAAACAACCCGCAATGCAAAGTCAACTTTCTTTCCAGAGATTGCCTATTGCCTTTAACCTTCGTGGAGAGAGAAGAAAAGTTGAAGCGTCTTTCAAAGATACTACCCTTCTAGGTCTCATCTCAAAGCAATTTGAATGAAAACAGAAGGTTTGGGAACATCTTTCACGCTTGCTCTGCCACTTCAAAGGCACTCCTCACGTAGAGTTTCCTCCATAAAAAATAGTCCATTCCAAAGTCCCCGTTCCTTCCACATCCTCAGAGCAAGAACCCAGATACCCGAAAGAGAACTCGATTGCAAGCCAGGGCCAGCTGGTGTTCCAGATTCCTCCACTACTTTAGGCTAAAAGTCTCAAGGACTTGGTTCTTTGAGATCTATAAAGGGAGAGCAGAGAAGAGAAAGCACAGCTTCGAAGAGCTTACACACGGGGTCGGGGACGGGGAGCAGAGGTCCCTGCAGAGTTTCCCCGGTGTGGGAGAATTCCTACCTGGAGTGTCCAGAGACTGAGGCGGATGCCCTGAGCGGTGGAGCTGGCTGCTGGTCTGGTCCGCTCTTCGGGAGGTATGTGACCACAGTGAGGGGAGGAACCCGACTCCCGAGGTTATAAGTTTCCTGGGCTGGTGTGCTGGGGTGTGTGATGGGCGGTTTCTCTTCCCCGTGTTTTAAAGGAGTTTCTATGAATCAGTCTGGATTTAAAAAAAAAAAAAAAAAAAAAGTTGGTGAGCTACGCCCTGCTAAGTTGGCAGGCAGTCAGAAGTGGCTGGGAGTGAGCCATCAATTGAAAAGAACCCTGTTGTAGCTCCCTGTGACTCAGACACACAGACCACAGTGGAAAAAGCAGTGACACCGCTTCAAGTGAGTAATAGAACTCACACAAATAGATCTGTTTACTGAAGCCCATTTCTCCTCCCCAGAAAGGAGATTCGGTTGCCACGGACATAAGGCAAAACACAGGTTAGGGTCAGAGGGGGTGGGTGGAGAGGGGAGGGCCAGTCCCACGTTAATGAAAACCCCAGCTAATCATCAAACAGGATTCCCCCGTTCTTCCTCCCCCAACATATACATCAGCAGCTGCTCATCACCAGGAATTATTAGATTCATTTCTCATGACTTCCCTGCCTGACCCTCATGCCCCTGACCTGTGGGAGGCAGCGGGATGAGGCCCAGGAAGCAGAAGGGCATCAGCTAGCTCTGAATGTTGGGGCGCTGATTGTCAGCGTTCAACCCTGGGTCTTTAATGACGCCCTCTCACTGTCATGGATTGTAGGCATTTCGGGACGAAGTCTTCTTCGAATTAAGGACTTTGTACTCTAATCTTCATGTGATAATCATTGGACCTTGCTCCACAGTTGGCTTTTGTGAAGCCAGCCAGGAACCCAATCACAGCTGCCTTCCTGAACCACTCCCCAACCCCTTAATTTCAGAGTTGGGGGTGGGGGCTACAGAGTTGTCTAATCCCAGGCCCTGGCCACCTCACCAAAAAGGTTCCGGTCCTGGGTCCCTACACTTAATCCCTGCTCTCCTTACCACCCGCGTGACTTTGAGCAAAGCATGTACCATCTCCCTTTCTGCCTCCTTGTGCATATAATGGTACTTAGTAGGTACTTAGCACATATGACAAGAAATGCATGTATCAACCAGGTGTGCTGGATCGTGCCTGTAATCTCAAACTTTGAGAGGCTGAGGCAGGAGGATTGCTGTTAGTTCAAGGTTATCTTGGGCTACTGAATGAGACTCTATCTCAAGAAACAGAAAGAAGCTAAAATAAAAATGAATACAAGTAGAGAGGGAAACACCTAAGATGCCAGCACTTGGTAAGTAGTGGAAAAGAAAACACAAGTTCAAGGTGAACTGAGGGCATCCTGGGATACATGAAATCCTAAATAAAAAAACGATGGCTAGGTAAATAGGTAGGTAGGTAGATAGATAGATAGATAGATAGATAGATAGATAGATAGATAGATAGATAGCATAGCATAGAACCTACACAGTTGTATAGTTCAATACAACTGTCTTGTCACATTCACTATTAGTTATGGTAATTATTTCCCTGAACACATTCCTAAATAGGAGAAATGGCTTCTCAGGGAATGTACAGGAAGTTGCTGTAGCTGCCAGGCCTTAGTAACCCTGTCACTGCTGTCCTCCTCCAATCCTGACATCTTCTTCCAATCCAGTTCACGCCTCCTGATGTTACTTACTCATTTATTCGACCAATATTTACTATACAGCGAAGAACTGGGTCAGAGACATCCCCTCCCTCTTGGAATTTAAATTCCATAGAATTTAAATGGAGGGGAGGCAGGCAGCTCAACAGAATGTTGAGAAGGTTAGGTGGTAAAAGCCCTAAGTTAGTTTCAGTGGTGCTTGGTCTCATGTCTGTATTTCTTCAAATCTTACAGAAAAGAGAATATTTTTAAGTGGATGATTGAGGAAAACAAACACAAGTACCAATTTGATACTTCTCTCTTTATAAGTCCCAAGGATGGAATTCAATCCCTGTAAAGGTAAAAAAAACAAAACAAACAAAAAACATAAAAACAAAAACAAACAAACAAAAACCCTGTCTAGATTTTTTATTGAAAACTGATGATGTGACAAAGACTACATCCGTTTCTCATGTTTTTCCTCACCTCCCACCTCTACCATCACTCATTTGATAATTTAAAAAAAAAAAAAAAAAAAGCCTGTCGCTGGGGAGTGGCTCCCAGCAGGGTGCCCAGGCCCCTGAGAACTGCACAGCCCAACCCTCAGGGACAGAAAGAAGACTGGTGAGGCCTGAGCCCCTTGAGCTGACAGCCCTAGCTTCATGCCTTCTGCTCCCCACTCCCACCCTCAGCCCCAGTGAAAAGGGGCGCTGGGGTCCAGAAGTCAAGTCCTCCGACACTGAGGAGAATGTGAGCTGGCTGCATTTTTAAATAAGAGAAACCTGGGGCTGGTGGAGGGAGGGGCCCTGAAAGCAGAAACAAAGTGGGAGTTCTAGTTTTTCTTCTTCTGCCTGGTGGTGGAGGGGACCCAGAAGTCTGCCTCCTGCGTTTTAGCTGTAAGTAGCTGCTGTGGTTCTTCCAAATAGACCTAATGACTCCCTCTGTCCTGTGTGCTTGAGGATGTCCAGGTATGGGGAAAAATGTTAAATGTGTTGAGCTGTTACAGGAGAGCATGTGCACACACAGAGAGGGAAAGAGAGAGAGAGAGAGAGAGAGAGAAGCTGATCTCTGTAGGCCGACCTGATCTACACAGAGAATTCCAGGACAGCCAGGAGTACATAAAGAGACCTTCCTTATGTCAAAAAAACAAAAAACAAAAAAACAACAAAAAAAAAAAAAACCAAAGATGTGACTGAGCTGAGACTATGTGGCTCAGTTGGTAGAGCGATTGTCCAGTGAAGACAATGGGTTTGATTGTGGAGACCTAGGTTTGATTCCCAACACCAAATAAAACAGCATGGCCGATGCAGACCTATAATCCTAGCACTTGGGAGGAGGAGGCAGGAGGATCACAAAGTCATAGTGGAAGCCACCCTGGAATATAAGAGACCCTGCCTCAAAAACATAAAAATCAATAAAATAAAACATAGCATCTGATTTTTACCATGGCCATATGTACACAGCTGTGACCTTGGACAATAAAGCTGTACACAGGGCTGGGGAGTAAGTCTCTCTCTCTCTCTCTCTCTCTCTCTCTCTTTCTCATCTACAGGGTTATTTCAAGCAATTTGGAATAATCCACTTTGCTCTGCTCTGTTGCCATTTCCCTCACTTGGAAAGTGGATTAAGCATGTTCATTTCCACAGAGGCAGAGAGCCAGGCACAATTTCACTGGACCTCGGTGAAAGCCTATATTCTTAGGGAAAAAAATGTGCCCTATTGCCCAGTGAAACTGTGTTATTCTGGCACTGGGGCATGCCCCCTCTTTTCGCATCAGTAAGAATCTCGCTCTGGCACCACACCCTTTAGAGCAGATTTTCAAGTCTGTGCTGATGTAAACACTTAATGAATGTTTGAACCGGGAGCTACTGGTGTCTCTGTCACTCGGGGTCTGGCCCCCTACAGCTCACAGAAAAGAGAACTAATAAGAGCCTGGGTTTGACTCTGGCTGAGTCCACCCAATAGGAATCCTACTCCAGCTTCGCATTCCCTAGGGGTGGTATGTTCACTGTTATCATTGTTAATATTAGCAAGCTCTGTTTAAGGCAAAACAGGTCGCAGAAAGTATATATAGTTATATAGTGCTTCCCAAAGTTGAAATGTTTGCCCCTTGCTCTTCCTCTTTGAAATCTGAGAATTTAACAACAGTCCCTCTACTCCCTCCTCTTGCTTCCCTCCTTTTTTTCTCCCCCCCCCCCCCCCCCCCCAGGGAGCTTTTCTTTCTTGTCTTACTGTTTGCTTTCTTAGGCTCCTATCTGTAAATGTAATTTCAATAGAGTCTCATAAAGTGAGAATTATTGGCCTCTAAGAATCCCCTCATCTCATGCCTTGTTAATAATTTGTACTGAAAATATTTTGGAAAAAAATATGGATAAAATTCTAAGAGGGCTCTAAGTATGCAGGCCTAAAGCCTTCAGCTTTGCAGAAGAGGCCAGCTTGAACTGGCTTGCTAAAGAAGACGTTCTTGCTGTTTCAGAAGAAAGGAGGCTAGGTGGACAAACACACCTGACATCACAGGACAAAAGTCCAACCTGGTGACACAGGACAGTGGTCAGATTGATGCCAACCATGGTGGTGAGTTTCTTCAGGCAATGAGGATGTAAAATATACATAGATGGTCCAAATGGCTCAAAGAAAATGTCCTCAGAATGCATCCCCTGGGGATATGGTTTCATAACCAGGAAAGAACAACAAACACACAAAATTTGAAATAAAATATAAAAGCAAATAAAAAAAAGGTTCATTCTTTTTCTAGCTCATGTCAACTGCTGTATTGGAAGGGGTCTCGAATGAGTGGGGTTTCTTTTGGACTTGGCTTCTCCTATCATAACAGCATTGTTCATGCCACTTCATGGAATATTTCAGGTAAAGGACTGAGTAGTCATAAATAGGGAGGAAGAGATTGTCTCTGCTGTGCTTGGCGGTGGTCAGATCACACAATGGTTAGCCCAGGAAACGAGCAGAAGCAGTTCACGTAGCGGGATCCAACCAGCGAACATCATAGAACCAAACAGGTCAATCTCATGCTCCCCCTCAAGATCTTTTCCTAAAACTTAGAAAATGACCAGAGCACCCTGTTGCTCAGATCCCACCACTGTGAGAACGCAGTTGGCTTGTGTTTTTAAAGTTATCTAAAGGAAACTGTCATGGAAGAGGACCCAAAGACAAACAGTCCAGCCGAGAAATCTTTTTTTATTAAATTTTTATTTTTTATATTAATTACAGTTTATTCACTTTGTATCCAGTTGTAGCCCTCTCCCTCATCCCTCCCAATCCCACCCTCCTTCCCTCATCCCCTCCTGTGCCCCTCTCCAAGTCCATGGATAGGGGAGGTCCTCCTCCCCTTCCATCTAACCCTAGCTTATCTCATCTCAAATACATCTTAAAATACATTCCCCGCTGGGGCTGCCTGCTGATCACAGAACAAAGGTTCATGCTAGAAGTGATCTTTGAGACTAGCTAACACTTGGAAAGGCAGGATGTTTTGCATAGTGCAAACAAACACCAAAGAGAGTCATTGGACAATCAGTCTCGTTAGATAGACAATGGGATTCTGGCCAAGTGACAGGATGATTGGTCCAGTTTTAAAATTATAGTGTGCACACACGAATAAATATAATAACAAGTTTTAAATTTTTTTACATGTATGAGTGTTTTGCCTGCATGTATGTATGTGTACCACATGCTTGCCTGTGAAGGTCAGAAGAAGGTGCTAATCCCCCCAAACTGAAGTTATTGATGGTTGTGGGTGCTGGATGCCAAATCAGTGTCCTCTGCGAGAACAAGAACTCTTAACCACATGGTCATCCCTCCAGCCCCTAAAGACAAGTTTTAAAAACTGTCCCAGCTGCTGGCCTGGGTTTCATAAACAAATAATCAAGCAAATTTTGAACAGAATTTCCAACAATTTCTGAAATGGCTCTAAACATCCTTCTGCCATTTTGAATGATACATTTGTGTGAACTGACATTCTCAGTATTGATGCCTATATGATCAAAACACCTATCCTCCATTAAAATGTTGAAGGTGTTCTTTGTTCTGCAACATCAAATACTCAGCCAAGATTTAATCCTTTAAGCATATATATCTCACTGCTATGTAAATTTGCTTCCAAGCCAAGTAAACGCTGAAGTTAAACATAAAGCAGACTCGTTTTAAAATATATTTATTTATGGTTTATTATCAGTGAATGTTTGATTTGTATACATTTTACATAGCTCTATGCCTGGAGTGGGAGGAAAAACTTCTCAGGCAACAACCAAAAGAAAATTCACAAGTGGAAGAGGTTTAAGAAGAGCCACTCTATGGAACTCTGAGCAATGAAATGTCACAGTGGCGTGAAACACACCAGAGATTATGACTTTCCAGCTTCACAGCCATCCTGTCCCTAGACAGGACTGGATAAATGCTGATGAACCCACACATCTCCCCTTTCTAGATGATAAGCACATATAAAAACACACCTCAAATTTATTTGTTGCCCATGTGTCTTCAGCCAAGTCATAGCACTACCTGATGCCAAGATTAATTGTCATCTTTCCTATTACAATTTCAGTCTAGCCATGCGAGCTTATAGCTGTGCCAATCAGCTAGAGTTGGGGGTTTCTAAGTTTCCAATGCCACATCTCTAAGACTACTTGTCCACAGAAACTCAAACCAACTGTTCTTTTTTTACTCTCTCTCTCTCTCTCTCTCTCTCTCTCTTTTATTTGTGTGTGTGTATGTGTGTATGTGCACAGGAGTGCAGGTAGGATCCTTTGGAACTAGAGTTACAGGTAGTGATGAGCCACCCAGTATGGGTGCTAGGATCTAATCTTGGGTTCTCTGGAAGAACAGAGCCAGTACTCTTTAACTGCTGAACCATCTTTTCAGGCCCCGTGCCCCCCCCCCCCCGCCACACACACACTTTTACTCTTAAAGGGAGGCTTTATCTGGAAGGTCTAGAGTTGTCTTAACCTACACCCCTGTGCTCGGCATCAGCACTTAGAGATTCAGGGCACCACAGTCCATGCTGCCCTTCCTCTGCTTAGCCTGCTGGGCAATCGCTTCTGAAGAGAAGTGACTATAAGCCAAATGGATGGGAGAAATTCACTTTTGCCCTTCTGCAACTCTCTGACACTCCCTGCTCAGATTCAGTCTGTGAACTGTTTGATCTTTGAGTATAGATAATAGCAGCAGATATTGAACAAATGTGTGTTCACCAATGGATAGTGAAGCACACACACACACACACACACACACACACACACACACTATTTGGCCTTTAAAAAGAAGAATATCATCATCTCTAACAGTATGGATGAGCTAAGGTGGATACACTGCTAAGTGAAATAAGCCAGGCATGAAAAAGGCAAATGCATGATATCACCCGTATGTTCAGCTCACTCATAGAGTGGGAAGAATGGTGGTTTCTGGAAGCTGGAGATAGGGCTGAAAGAAATGTTGGTCAAAGAGTCCACAGTTTCAATTAGAATGAATAAGTTCATCTTCAACCACAAGCATGAAACAGAAAAGTGGAAGTGGAAAGACTCTGGAGTTTGATAGCCCATCCCCAGTGATGTGCTTCCTCCAGCAAAGCTGTACCACCTCCCTCCACAGTGTCACCGCCTGGGGACCAGGTGGTAGATACCTGAGCCTATGGGGGGACATTTCTCATTCAAACCACCACACTGTATAAATAATAGAATGTTTTGTGCTAGAAAAAATTGCTAAGCAAGCATATCATAAAAATTCTTACCTTAAAATAACTTGTTAAAAACTTAAAATGCATTTATTTATTTCTAATAATTTTACACAATTATAAACAATGTATTACAATCAAATGCATGCCCAAATCCCTCCTTCTACCTTACCCCCAGGAATCCTCAACATCTTCTCTTGCCCAATTCATGTCCTCTCCTTTTCTTCCAGTGGTTAATAACCCACTGATCCAATCAATTAGTGTCGCCTGTTGGAATGTTGACTAGAGTTATTGACTTTATCTTGTGCAGTAACTATAGCTATAGTGAGTTTGTGAGCGCAATGGCCAACAGCATTCTCAGCATCCCTCCCCATTCCCTGACTCTTGTATTCTTTCTGCCCTCTCTTCCATGAGGTTCTCTGAGCCTGGGAGATAGGAGAGAGTTGATTCAGATGTCCCATTTAGGACTGAGCCCTCAATAGACACTTATCCTCATAATTTTGACCAGTTACGGGTCACTCTGCCTTAACTGCTAGGCACTGAAGAGAATCGTAGAGGGTAGTGCTAACCTATGTACATAATCAAATATGTAGGAAATAGTTTGTTAACTCATCCATTTATTAAGACAACAGTGGCAGGTTCCCTCTAGCCATGGGTTTTTGTTTTTTGTTGTTTTTTTTTTTTACTTCATTTACAGTGACGGGCATGAATTTCCTCCTATGCAGCAGGCCTGTTGGTTAGCCCTGTAGCAGTCACACTGTTATTGTCTGGCAAGTTGGTATTGCAGCCTGCTAAGTAATATCACTGATGGCTTCTGCTCCTCAGGAGGCCTGCATAGCCCCTGCTGGCTGTGACAACAGTCATCAAGTAGGAAAATTTTAGATCGGTTCCACCTTGATTTCTCTGTGTCTTTCTACATAGAGTTTAGTAGCAGGGTCTTGCCCATTGGTTCTTGTAGGCAGCCAAGAACAAAGACAAATCTGAGCTGTGCTGGGGGTCTCTGGGGCCAATAGGGAGAAAGCCGCGCCTGGTATCTGGGACCCATGACTTCTGAGGGACGCACTGCCCATCCGTGCAGCGTACTTTTGTTGAAGCTCCTTTTAAAAATTAATTACATACATTTAAAGTTAGCTTACAACAGTGGTTTTCTGTGAAGGATTTTTTTTATATATGTTTAGTTTGGGTTGACCCTCTCCCAACCCTTCCTCTCTTCTGTGGCCTTGACTCACTTTTGCTTAAACCTTTAAACCCTATTACTCTTCCCCCTCTAGTCTGATATTATGTCTGTTTCACCAACCCCCCCCCCCTTCAGTCCCTCACTACCCTTGTGCACCTTTTCCAGCTTCCTGGGAGCTACATATCAAATTGAACACACAAATATAAAAATTCAAAGCTAAGATCCACAGGAGAGAAAGCACATGGCATTGGTCTTTCTGAACATGGATTATTTCACTTGGAATAGTACTTTTCTGTTCCTGCAGATTTCCTTTTTTTTTTTTTTTTTTTTTTAGTGCTGAATAAAATTCCATTGTGTGTATATACCACATTTTCATTGTCCATTCATTGGCTGATGGAAATCTAAGCTGATTCCATTCCTTCTCAGTTGTGAAAAATGCAGCAATGAACACTGGCAGCAAGCGTCTCTGAAGGAGGACATGGAGTCCTTTGCGTACATGCCCGAGAGATGGGGCATCTGGTAGTTCTTCTCAAAACATTTTTAACACCTTCACAAAAGCAAGTAAAATGACAAAACAATCTTTGTGCAAAATTCCAATAGTGCCTAAAAACGTTTGTAGATGAGTTGAAATAGGAGCCTGAGGGATAGCTCAGTGGTTACGAGCACTTGCTGTTTTTACAGGGGATCATGGTTCAGTTCCCAGAGCCTACATGGCGGCTCACAACCATCTGTCACTCCAGTTCCCGGGGGCTCAACATCCTGTCCTGGCCTCTACAGGCACCGCATGTACACAGTACACATACAGCATACATGCTAACAAAACACTCACACATTTAAGATAAGAACTGATGAATCGTGTGTGTGTGTGTGTGTGTGTGTGTGTGTGTGTGTGCTGAAAAAGAGGTGTAGCTCAGTGTTACAGACAGCACTTGCCTAGCATGAAGAAGGTCCCAGACTCAATACATACACACACTCGTGCACACACACATGTACTCATGCAGTCACACACACACTTATACACATACTTACACACACACACACACACACACACACACACACACAC